>NC_068421.1:13290586-13310957 GCF_023373465.1 Oncorhynchus keta | reverse complement strand
CATATCACATTGTGTTGGTCCGCTAGTGACCTGTTGTCATTGTATTAAGTTCTAATCAATAACCTAGACTGTATATCTGTGTGTTTATCTTATGTTATCATTTAGTTCTTAGTATTTGTGTGGTACAGAATTAACCTTTGACTGAATTATTAGTGAGACCTGGGTTTGTGTTTTATCTTATGTGGTACAGAATTATTTGAGACCCGGGTTTGTGTGGTACAGAATTATTAGTGAGACTTTGTGTGGTAGTAAGAGACCAGGTTTGTGTGGTACAGAATTATTAGTGAGACCCGGGTTTGTGTGGTACAGAATTATTAGTGAGACCCGGGTTTGTGTGGTACAGAATTATTAGTGAGACCCGGGTTTGTGTGGTACAGAATTATTAGTGAGACCCGGGTTTGTGCAGATTTAACGGATTATGCGACGTTCAGACTGAGACTGATTGACTGCTAGGAAATTATTGACTGATATAATCTTGAAATTCTGGTATTCTTGAGTTAATTCGGGAAATGAAATGAACTTTTCCCCTTGTGCCCAAGGTTATGGAGTTAATTGTTACATGATTAATTTAATCAAGTAATAATAAACATAGTTAATTATTCTATAAATAGCATGTTGTTCCCATGTGGTTGTTCCCATGCTGCTAAGCTTAAATTTAGTAGAACCTCTTGGACATCTGTCTAACACACACACACACACACACACACACACACACACACACACACACACACACACACACACACACACACACACACACACACACACACACACACACACACACACACACACACACACACACACACACACACACACACACACACACACACACACACACATACACAGACTATCCTCATCTCCTCTAACACACACACACACACATACATACACAGACTATCCTCATCTCCTCTAACACACACACACACATCTAGAACCAAGATGGTGTAGCAGTCGGACGTGTGTTTTGTCTTGTCCCGTGTAAATATTGGGTTTATTTTCAACTGGGTCCTCCGTCGTGACGTCCCCTGAATGCCAACCCGCTAGCCTGCTAGCCGCGGCCCGCTAGCTGTCTAGAGCACATCAGACTTTCTTTGGCCACTTTCCCTATTTTGCCAATTGGCCTGGTTTACCACACGAAGCCCTGCTGATCTGTCTGCTGACATAACAGCACGAGGGGGCCACAACAGACTATCTTCCGTCACGACGTCCCTCAAAGACCTGTCTGCTAGCTTGCTAAATCCAGGCCCTGCAGTGCCTCCACTCCCATTCCCAGCTCCACTCCCATTTCCCAGGCAATCTCATTTGTTGACTTCTGTAACCATTAAGCCTTCGTTTCTCCAGATTAAATCTCGCGTCTTGTGACGGCCGGCCGCCCAACAACCTGCCCGCTTGACCCTATCCCCTCCTCTCTTCTCCAGACCATTTCCGGAGACCTTCTCCCTTACCTCACCTCGCTCATCAACTCATCCCTGACCGCTGGCTACGTCTCTTCCGTCCTCAAGAGAGCGAGAGTTGCACCCCTTCTGAAAAAACCTACACTCAATCCCTCCGATGTCAACAACTACAGACCAGTATCCCTTCTTTCTTTTCTCTCCAAAACTCTTGAACGTGCCGTCCTTGGCCAGCTCTCCCGCTATCTCTCTCTGAATGACCTTCTTGATCCAAATCAGTCAGGTTTCAAGACTAGTCATTCAACTGAGACTGCTCTTCTCTGTATCACGGAGGCGCTCCGCACCGCTAAAGCTAACTCTCTCTCCTCTGCTCTCATCCTTCTAGACCTATCGGCTGCCTTCGATACTGTGAACCATCAGATCCTCCTCTCCACCCTCTCCGAGTTGGGCATCTCCGGCGCGGCCCACACTTGGATTGCGTCCTACCTGACAGGTCGCTCCTACCAGGTGGCGTGGCGAGAATCTGTCTCCTCACCACGCGCTCTCACCACTGGTGTCCCCAGGGCTCTGTTCTAGGCCCTCTCCTATTCTCGCTATACACCAAGTCACTTGGCTCTGTCATAACCTCACATGGTCTCTCCTATCATTGCTATGCAGACGACACACAATTAATCTTCTCCTTTCCCCCTTCTGATGACCAGGTGGCGAATCGCATCTCTGCATGTCTGGCAGACATATCAGTGTGGATGACGGATCACCACCTCAAGCTGAACCTCGGCAAGACGGAGCTGCTCTTCCTCCCGGGGAAGGACTGCCCGTTCCATGATCTCGCCATCACGGTTGACAACTCCATTGTGTCCTCCTCCCAGAGCGCTAAGAACCTTGGCGTGATCCTGGACAACACCCTGTCGTTCTCAACTAACATCAAGGCGGTGGCCCGTTCCTGTAGGTTCATGCTCTACAACATCCGCAGAGTACGACCCTGCCTCACACAGGAAGCGGCGCAGGTCCTAATCCAGGCACTTGTCATCTCCCGTCTGGACTACTGCAACTCGCTGTTGGCTGGGCTCCCTGCCTGTGCCATTAAACCCCTACAACTCATCCAGAACGCCGCAGCCCGTCTGGTGTTCAACCTTCCCAAGTTCTCTCACGTCACCCCGCTCCTCCGCTCTCTCCACTGGCTTCCAGTTGAAGCTCGCATCCGCTACAAGACCATGGTGCTTGCCTACGGAGCTGTGAGGGGAACGGCACCTCAGTACCTCCAGGCTCTGATCAGGCCCTACACCCAAACAAGGGCACTGCGTTCATCCACCTCTGGCCTGCTCGCCTCCCTACCACTGAGGAAGTACAGTTCCCGCTCAGCCCAGTCAAAACTGTTCGCTGCTCTGGCCCCCAATGGTGGAACAAACTCCCTCACGACGCCAGGACAGCGGAGTCAATCACCACCTTCCGGAGACTCCTGAAACCCCACCTCTTTAAGGAATACCTAGGATAGGATAAGTAATCCTTCTCACCCCCCTTTAAGATTTAGATGCACTATTGTAAAGTGACTATTCTACTGGATGTCATAAGGTGAATGCACCAATTTGTAAGTCGCTCTGGATAAGAGCGTCTGCTAAATGACTTAAATGTAAATGTAAATGTAAAAGCATGTTAACATTAGAAGCCTCCTCCCTAAGTTTGTTTTATTCACTGCCCTAGCACACTCTGCCAACCCGGATGTCCTAGCCGTGTCTGAATCCTGGCTTAGGAAGACCACCAAAAGCCACCCTAATAGATATCATCCTAACCAACCTGCCCTCCAAACAGACCTCTGTTGTCCTCAACCAGGATCTCAGTGATCACTGTCTTCAAACTCCCTGTCATATCTGTTTTTTACATTTTTAAAATTTTATATCACCTTTATTTAACCAGATAGGCTAGTTGAGAAAAGGTTCTCATTTGCAACTGCGACTTGGCCAAGATAAAGCATAGCAATTCGACACATACAACAACACAGAGTTACACATGGAATAAACAAAACATAGTCAATAATACAGTAGAACAAAAGAAAACAAAAAGTCTATATACAGTGAGTGCAAATGAGGTAAGTTAAGGGAGTTAAGTCAATAAATAGGCCATGGTGGCAAAGTAATTACAATATAGCAATGAAACACTGGAATGGTAGATGTGCAGAAGATGAATGTGCAAATAGAGATACTGGGGTGCAAAGGAGCAAGATAAATAAATAAATACTGTATGGGGATGAGGTAGGTAGATAGATGGGCTGTTTACAGATGGGCTATGTACAGGTGCAGTGATCTGTGAGCTGCTCTGACAGCTGGTGCTTAAAGCTAGAGAGGGAGATGTGAGTCTCCTGCTTCAGAGATTTTTGCAGTTCATTCCAGTCAGAGAACTGGAAGGAAAGAAGACCAAAGGAGGAATTGGCTTTGGGGGTGACCAGTGAGATATACCTGCTGGAGTGCGTGCTGCTATGGTGACCAGTGAGCTGAGATAAGGCAGGGCTTTACCTAGCAGAGACTTGTAGATAACCTGTAGCCAGTGGGTTTGGCGACGAGTATTGTTGTAGCTGGGACCCTTGGCATTGCAAACAGAGCAAGATCTTCAAAAGTAAGTGAGTTATTTAATCACTATTTGTGATTGGTATGCATGGTATGCTTTCTCTGTAAAGCCTATTGTAAATCGGACAACGCAGTTAGATTAACAATAATTTAAGCTTTTAAATGATATAAGATACTTGTATGTTCAGGAATGTTAAATTTAACAATTATTTATTTGAATTGTGCGCCCTCCAATTTCACCGGATGTTGTCAGATGGTGTCCCGCTAGAGGGACGTTAAAACACTGTCTCTGTTTCCTCCTCAGCCACTACACTCGTCCTCATGGCTTTAACACTGTCTCTGTTTCCTCCTCAACCACTACCCTCGTCCTCATGGCTTTAACACTGTCTCTGTTTCCTCCTCAACCACTACCCTCATCATCATGGCTTTAACACTGTCTCTGTTTCCTCCTCAACCACTACCCTCGTCCTCATGGCTTTAACACTGTCTCTGTTTCCTCCTCAACCACTACCCTCATCATCATGGCTTTAACACTGTCTCTGTTTCCTCCTCAACCACTACCCTCGTCCTCATGGCTTTAACACTGTCCCTGTTTCCTCCTCAACCACTACCCTCGTCCTCATGGCTTTAACACTGTCTCTGTTTCCTCCTCAACCACTACCCTCGTCATCATGGCTTTAACACTGTCTCTGTTTCCTCCTCAGCCACTACCCTCGTCCTCATGGCTTTAACACTGTCTCTGTTTCCTCCTCAACTACTACCCTCGTCATCATGGCTTTAACACTGTCTCTGTTTCCTCCTCAGCCACTACCCTCGTCCTCATGACTTTAACACTGTCTCTGTTTCCTCCTCAACTACTACCCTCGTCCTCATGGCTTTAACACTGTCCCTGTTTCCTCCTCAACCACTACCCTCGTCCTCATGGCTTTAACACTGTCTCTGTTTCCTCCTCAACCACTACCCTCGTCATCATGGCTTTAACACTGTCTCTGTTTCCTCCTCAGCCACTACCCTCGTCCTCATGGCTTTAACACTGTCCTGTTTCCTCCTCAACCACTACCCTCGTCCTCATGGCTTTAACACTGTCTCTGTTTCCTCCTCAACCACTACCCTCGTCCTCATGGCTTTAACACTGTCTCTGTTTCCTCCTCAACCACTACCCTCATCATCATGGCTTTAACACTGTCTCTGTTTCCTCCTCAACCACTACCCTCGTCATCATGGCTTTAACACTGTCTCTGTTTCCTCCTCAACCACTACCCTCGTCCTCATGGCTTTAACACTGTCCCTGTTTCCTCCTCAACCACTACCCTCGTCCTCATGGCTTTAACACTGTCTCTGTTTCCTCCTCAACCACTACCCTCGTCCTCATGGCTTTAACACTGTCCCTGTTTCCTCCTCAACCACTACCCTCGTCCTCATGGCTTTAACACTGTCTCTGTTTCCTCCTCAACCACTACCCTCGTCCTCATGGCTTTAACACTCTCTCTGTTTCCTCCTCAACCACTACCCTCGTCCTCATGGCTTTAACACTGTCTCTGTTTCCTCCTCAACCACTACCCTCGTCATCATGGCTTTAACACTGTCTCTGTTTCCTCCTCAACCACTACCCTCATCATCATGACTTTAACACTGTCTCTGTTTCCTCCTCAACCACTACCCTCGTCCTCATGGCTTTAACACTGTCTCTGTTTCCTCCTCAACCACTACCCTCGTCCTCATGGCTTTAACACTGTCTCTGTTTCCTCCTCAACCACTACCCTCGTCCTCATGGCTTTAACACTGTCTCTGTTTCCTCCTCAACCACTACCCTCGTCCTCATGGCTTTAACACTGTCTCTGTTTCCTCCTCAACCACTACCCTCGTCCTCATGGCTTTAACACTGTCTCTGTTTCCTCCTCAGCCACTACCCTCGTCCTCATGGCTTTAACACTGTCCCTGTTTCCTCCTCAACCACTACCCTCGTCCTCATGGCTTTAACACTGTCTCTGTTTCCTCCTCAACCACTACCCTCGTCCTCATGGCTTTAACACTGTCTCTGTTTCCTCCTCAGCCACTACCCTCGTCCTCATGGCTTTAACACTGTCTCTGTTTCCTCCTCAGCCACTACCCTCGTCCTCATGGCTTTAACACTGTCTCTGTTTCCTCCTCAACCACTACCCTCGTCCTCATGGCTTTAACACTGTCTCTGTTTCCTCCTCAACCACTACCCTCGTCCTCATGGCTTTAACACTGTCTCTGTTTCCTCCTCAACCACTACCCTCGTCCTCATGGCTTTAACACTGTCTCTGTTTCCTCCTCAACCACTACCCTCGTCCTCATGGCTTTAACACTGTCTCTGTTTCCTCCTCAACCACTACCCTCGTCCTCATGGCTTTAACACTGTCTCTGTTTCCTCCTCAACCACTACCCTCGTCCTCATGGCTTTAACACTGTCTCTGTTTCCTCCTCAACCACTACCCTCGTCATCATGGCTTTAACACTGTCTCTGTTTCCTCCTCAACCACTACCCTCGTCCTCATGGCTTTAACACTGTCTCTGTTTCCTCCTCAACCACTACCCTCGTCCTCATGGCTTTAACACTGTCTCTGTTTCCTCCTCAACCACTACCCTCGTCCTCATGGCTTTAACACTGTCTCTGTTTCCTCCTCAACCACTACCCTCATCCTCATGGCTTTAACACTGTCTCTGTTTCCTCCTCAACCACTACCCTCGTCCTCATGGCTTTAACACTGTCTCTGTTTCCTCCTCAACCACTACCCTCGTCATCATGGCTTTAACACTGTCCCTGTTTCCTCCTCAACCACTACCCTCGTCATCATGGCTTTAACATTACATTACATTTAAGTCATTTAGCAGACGCTCTTATCCAGAGCGACTTACAAATTGGTGCATTCACCTTATGACATCCAGTGGAACAGTCACTTTACAATAGTGCATCTAAATCTTAAAAGGGGGGTGAGAAGGATTACTTATCTATCCTAGGTATGTTAGAGAGAATGCAGATGTTATAGAGAGAGAGATGTTAGAGAGTATGCAGATGTTATAGAGAGACAGATGTTAGAGAGACAGATGTTATAGAGAGAGCGATAGAGAGAATACTGTCTCTGTTTCCTCCTCAACCACTACCCTCGTCCCCATGGCTTTAACACTGTCTCTGTTTCCTCCTCAACCACTACCCTCGTCATCATGGCTTTAACACTGTCTCTGTTTCCTCCTCAACCACTACCCTCGTCCTCATGGCTTTAACACTGTCCCTGTTTCCTCCTCAACCACTACCCTCGTCCTCATGGCTTTGACACTGTCTCTGTTTCCTCCTCAACCACTACCCTCGTCCTCATGACTTTAACACTGTCTCTGTTTCCTCCTCAGCCACTACCCTCGTCCTCATGGCTTTAACACTGTCTCTGTTTCCTCCTCAGCCACTACCCTCGTCCTCATGGCTTTAACACTGTCTCTGTTTCCTCCTCAGCCACTACCCTCGTCCTCATGACTTTAACACTGTCTCTGTTTCCTCCTCAACCACTACCCTCGTCCTCATGGCTTTAACACTGTCTCTGTTTCCTCCTCAGCCACTACCCTCGTCCTCATGGCTTTAACACTGTCCCTGTTTCCTCCTCAACCACTACCCTCGTCCTCATGGCTTTAACACTGTCTCTGTTTCCTCCTCAACTACTACCCTCGTCCTCATGGCTTTAACACTGGCCCTGTTTCCTCCTCAACCACTACCCTCGTCCTCATGGCTTTAACACTGTCTCTGTTTCCTCCTCAACCACTACCCTCGTCCTCATGGCTTTAACACTGGCCCTGTTTCTCCTCAACTACTACCCTCGTCCTCATGGCTTTAACACTGTCCTGTTTCCTCCTCAACCACTACCCTCGTCCTCATGGCTTTAACACTGTCTCTGTTTCCTCCTCAACCACTACCCTCGTCCTCATGGCTTTAACACTGTCTCTGTTTCCTCCTCAACTACTACCCTCGTCCTCATGACTTTAACACTGTCTCTGTTTCCTCCTCAACCACTACCCTCGTCCTCATGGCTTTAACACTGGCCCTGTTTCCTCCTCAACTACTACCCTCGTCCTCATGGCTTTAACACTGTCCCTGTTTCCTCCTCAACCACTACCCTGTCCTCATGGCTTTAACACTGTCTCTGTTTCCTCCTCAACCACTACCCTCGTCCTCATGGCTTTAACACTGTCTCTGTTTCCTCCTCAACTACTACCCTCGTCCTCATGGCTTTAACACTGTCTCTGTTTCCTCCTCAACTACTACCCTCGTCCTCATGGCTTTAACACTGTCTCTGTTTCCTCCTCAACTACTACCCTCGTCCTCATGGCTTTAACACTGTCTCTGTTTCCTCCTCAACTACTACCCTCGTCCTCATGGCTTTAACACTGTCTCTGTTTCCTCCTCAACCACTACCCTCGTCCTCATGGCTTTAACACTGTCTCTGTTTCCTCCTCAACCACTACCCTCGTCCTCATGGCTTTAACACTGTCTCTGTTTCCTCCTCAACCACTACCCTCGTCCTCATGGCTTTAACACTGTCTCTGTTTCCTCCTCAACCACTACCCTCGTCCTCATGGCTTTAACACTGTCCCAGTTTCCTCCTCAACCACTACCAAAATCAGACTTTTGATGTCTTGAATCCTGCTGATCTAAACTGTTTAATAGATCTATGGTATTCAAATATTAGACGTCTATCTCCTGTATCAGTGTTTTTCTGGTTTAGTTTTCAGCAGCCTGATGCAGCTACACTATGCCTAAATCCAAGGCCTGGTGTTTCTGTAATGTTTCAATGGTGCCAGGGTTCAAGTATAGTTCGTTTTTAATACGCTTTGATATTTTCCTTCTATGGCACAACTGGTCAGAGTCCAGAAGCATTTGCTGTTTGCACTTTTTGGGTTCCTAGTTCCACAACTGATGCTCAATCTAAACAAGGCAAAGTCTCCTTCGCCCATTCAGGGAATAGGGTACCTGTGTGTGTGCTGCCAGCCAGGTAGAGGTGGTCTGACACTCCAGCAGTGAGGTGCAGCAATTACACCCACACACACAGACCTGTGGTTTAATTCATTAATGATCCACTTAGTGAAGGCTGACAATATGAGCCCCACACTGGCCCAGCACACACACAGTTATCACATCTCTGCCTTAGTGTCTGTAAGCGGCTTTAGCTAGATCGACTGCCTCCCCTGTGCTCTGTCTGAGAGAGAAAGAGGAAATTAGAGCTGGATTAGACTAGATCAATTAGAGCTGAGATTAAAACACATACACACACTACACAAACGACACACTACACCACACACTACAAACGCCACAAACACTACACAACACAATACACCACACACCCCACAATACATAGGCCACACACACACACACACACACCACACTACATCACACACCACACACTACACTACGCGCACACACACACGCACGCATGCACGCACGCACGCACACACATACACACATACACACATACACACATACATACATACATACATACATACATACATACATACATACATACATACATACATACATACATACATACATACATACATACATACATACATACATACATACATACATACACACAAACTCTTAGGCCTGCTCTCACACAGACCCAGACCTGTCAATCAGTCAAGGAAGGGTGTGGAGACAGGACATCCACACAACTCATTCTGTATCCATGGAGACGCTGCTGTCACTGCCATAAAAAATGACATCCTAGAAGCAACACTCAACCATCAGATCCTGTAGACATGGTTTATATGTGACATAAGATGACAACTGAACCAACACCAACAAAACTTTTCAAAGCACCCTCCTTGTTTCTGTTGCAATGTGAAGAGTGTGGTCTTTAATGAGCTACAGCAATAACATGCACTGATCTAGCAATGACCTCTGTTAACTGACCCAACAATGACCTCTGTTAACTGACCCAACAATGACCTCTGTTAACTGACCCAACAATGACCTCTGTTAACTGACCCAACAATGACCTCTGTTAACTGACCCAACAATGACCTCTGTTAACTGACCCAACAATGACCTCTGTTAACTGACCCAACAATGACCTCTGTTAACTGACCCAACAATGACCTCTGTTAACTGACCCAACAATGACCTCTGTTAACTGACCCAACAATGACCTCTGTTAACTGACCCAACAATGACCTCTGTTAACTGACCCAACAATGACCTCTGTTAACTGACCCAACAATGACCTCTGTTAACTGACCCAACAATGACCTCTGTTAACTGACCCAACAATGACCTATGTTAACTGACCCAACAATGACCTATGTTAACTGACCCAACAATGACCTCTGTTAACTGACCCAACAATGACCTCTGTTAACTGACCCGGCTTCAACAATATGATTTTGTATTGGTACACTGATTGATTAGTCTAGTATGAGAATAGCCCTTTTGGGTCTGTCTGAGTGTGTGTGTATTGATAACGTAGGCCAGAGACTATACTAGCTCAATAATCTTGCTTTGGTCAAACAGTGAGCAAACAAACATTTCATCAGATGATGGGGAAGCCAGACGATGACAACTACACACTGGATAACGTTCAAACGTGGCTCAGAGAGAGGGGAGGAGCGAGATAAGGTGGGGATGAGGACCATTGGTGACTGGCCGTTACCATAGAGAAATTACATCACTGCTTCAGCAACCTGAGCTCAAGGAACCTTCTCATCGCCATAGGAACCTCGGTGAGGGAAAAGGGAAGGAGGGCTTGGCCCCCTCGGAATTGAAGTGTAAGATTGGTGTGTGTGTGTGTGTGTGTGTGTGTGTGTGTGTGTGTGTGTGTGTGTGTGTGTGTGTGTGTGTGTGTGTGTGTGTGTGTGTGTGTGTGTGTGTGTGTATGTGTGTGACAGATGTCAAGAGGTTCTACTAAATTTGTGTGTGTGTGTGTGAACTGTGTCAGTGTGGCTGTCCCAGCGTGTGTGTGTGTGTGTGTGTGTTAGACAGATGTCAAGAGGTTCTACTAAATTTAGGCAGCAGCATGGGAACTACCACACCGATCCATCAGAACCCCTCATGGCTGTCCCAGCGCTTAACCCCTCACAAATCAACAGCGCTTAACCCCTCACAAATCAACAGCGCTTAACAGATTGTTCTGCTCACTTCTCCCATGATGGCTCTCTCTCTCTCTATCCCTCCCTCTATTTCCATCCTTCTCTAACTTTACCAGTCAGACGTTTGTCAAACCATTCCAAGGTTTTTCTTTATTTGTACTATTTTTTACATTGTAGAATAATAGAGTATAAAATAACACATATGGAATCGTGTAGTAACCAAAAAAGTGTTAAATCAAAATCTATTTTAAAATATTAGATTCTTCAAAGTAACCACCCTTTGCCTTGGTGACAGCTTTGCACACTCTTGGCATTCTCTCATCCAGCTTCACCTGAAAGGAGTTCCCACATATGCTGAGCATTTGTTGGCTGCTTTTCCTTCACTCTGCGGTCCAAATCACCCCAAACCATTGCAACTGGGTTGTGGTCGGGTGATTGTGGAGCCCTGGTCATCTGATCCAGCACTCCATCACTCTCCTTCTTGTACAAATAGTCCATACACAGCCTGGAAGTGTGTTGGGTCATTGTCCTGTTGAACACAAATGATACTCCCACTAAGCGCAAACCAGATGGGATGGCGTATCAGAATTTTGTGGTAATGTCACGAGAATTATGTTCTCAATGTTCATAAACCCAATTCAATTAACTACTCAGCCTGAAACCCAGAATTTGTAGGAAACTGGTTGAAATGAATCAGACGGAGGCCCAGCTATGATAGTTGTACAAAACAATTCATTTTATACTGGCTTCTCACGCACACACCTTCACACAAACATATGCACACACATTCACACAAACATACGCACACACATTCAGCCAAACATACGCACACACATTCACACAATTTTCTGCTACCCAGCCGACAAAAATTAGGGGATTCCGGAACTTACTCCCCATCCTCCCTAAAGATAGGGAGACGCTGGGAAGTACTCTCAGTGGCCCTAGCCAAGGTCAGCACTGAAATCTTGCTCAGACAGTCTGTCTGTTATTCAAATAAGGTTTATAGACACATTGTACAGACTATGGTTATACATAATTCTAATCAATTTCATACTCATACGATTATATGGCATATGGCTTCAGGGTGGATATTCTAGTCATTCATATAAATTCCATCAACAGGTAGCCATGCTGGTTAAGTGTGCCTTGAATTCTAAATAAATGAATGACAGTGTCACCAGCAAAGCACCATCACACCTCCTCCTCCATGCTTCAATGTGGGAACCACACATACGCAGATCATCCGTCCACCTACTCTGCGGCTCACAAAGACATGGCGGTTGGAACAAAAAAATCTCAAATTTGGGGCCTCCTGAGTGGCGCAGCGGTCTAAGGCACTACATTGCAGCATGAGCTGTTACTACAGATCCTGGATCGATACCGGGCTGTGTCGCAACCGGCCATGACCAGGAAACCCATGAGGCGATGCACAATAGGCCCAGCATCGTCCGGGTTAGGGGAGAGTTTGGCCGGCCGGGATGTCCTTGTCCCATCGCGCTCTAGCGACTCCTGTGGCAGGCTGGGTGCATACACGCTGACACGGTCGCCAGGTGTACGATGTTTCCACCGACACATTAGTGCGGCTAGCTTCCGGGTTGAAACTGCATTGTGTTTAGGAGGTCACACGGCTCTCGACCTTCGCCTCTCCCGAGTCCGTACGGGAGATGCAGAAATGGGACAAGACTGTAACTACCATTTATTTCCAATGGTCTAATGTCCATTGCTCTTGTTTCTTGGCCCAAGCAAGTCTCTTCTTATTATTGGTGTCCTTTAGTAGTGGCTTCTTTGCTACAATTCGACTATGAAAGCCTGATTTCACACAGTGTCCTCTGAACAGTTGATGTTGAGATGTGTCTGTTACTTGAACTCTGAATCCTTTATTTGGGCTGCAATGTCTGAGGCTGGTAACTGTAATGAACTCATCCTCTGCAGCAGAGGGAACTGTGGGTCTTCCTTTCCTGTGGCGGTCCTCATGAGAGTCAGTTTCATTATAACGCTTGATGGTTTTTACGACTGCACTTGAAGAAACTTTCTAAGTTCTTTGCATGTTCTGTATTGACTGATCTTCAAGTCTTAAAGAAATGAAGGACTGTCATTTTTATTTGCTTATTTGAGCTGTTCTTTCCATAATATGGACTTGGTCTATTGCCAAATAGGGCTATCTTCTGTATACCACCCCTACCTTGTCACAACACAACTGATTGGCTGTCTACATACCACCACAGACCGATGCTGGCACTAAGACCGCATTCAACGAGCTGTATTCCGCCATAAGCAAACAGGAAAGCGCTCCTCCAGAAGTAGCGCTCCAAGTGGCCGAGGAATTTAATGCAGGGAAACTTAAATCCATTTTACCAAATTTCTGTCAGCATGTTAATTCAAACTTATTATGGCTTGGGGCCAATATTTCGACATCTGGATGAGAACCATGCCCAAGGTAAACTGCCCCCTACTCAGGCCCAGAAGCTAGGATATGCATGTAACAGGTTTGGATTTGGATAGAACACACTATTAAGTTTCCAGAACTGTTAGAATCATGTCTGTGAGTATAACAGAACTGGTATGGCAGGCGAAACCTGAGGAAAATCCATCCAGGAAGTGGGATTTTTTGATGTGGGTAGTTTTCAATTGAATGCCTATAGAGTATCTTATACGTTAGGACCCATTTTGCAGTTCCTATGGCTTCCACTAGATGTCAACAGTCTTTAGACTTTGTTTCAGGCTTTTTTTCTCTGAAAAATGAAGAAGAATGAGACCTTTCTGTCAGTGGACTGTAGAATCATGCAGTGTTGGTTTGCACGCATGAACGAGTGCGCTCACTTCGTTGTTTTTCCTTTCTATTGAATACGCTATTGTCCGGTTGAAATATTATCGATTATTTAGACAATTGACAACCTGAGGATTAATTATAAACATCGTTTGACATGTTTAGACGAACTTTACCGGTACTATTAGGATGTATTCATCTGCATGTTTTGACCGGCTTTGAGCCAGTGGATTACTGAACAAAACGCGCCAACAAAACAGCGTTTTTGGGATATAAAGAGGGACTTTAATGAACAAAACAAAAATGTATTGTGTAGCTGGGACTCTTGTGACTGCAACCATATGATCTTCAAAGGTAAGGGATTAATGTTTGTATGCTTTTGTAAGAGGGGAGCTATCCTCAGATAATCGCATGGCATGCTTTCGACGTGAAGCCTTTTGAAATCTGACAAAGCGGCTGGATTAACAAGAAGTTAATCTTTAAGCCGATGTATAACACTTGTATTTTTTATGAATGTTTATTATGACTATTTCTGTATTTTGAATTTGGCGCTCTGAATTTCACAGGATGCTGTCGAGGTGGGTCGCTAGTGGAACACCTGCGCCAGAAAGGTTAAATGTGCAACAAGAGGGGAAGAAAACTAGACCACACATAGAGACACGTACAAAGCTCTCCCTCGCCTTCCTTTTGGAAATCTGACTATAATTCTATCCTTCTGATTCCTGCTTAAAAGCAGACCCATAGCACTGACGTCTGTAGCCAGGAAGTGCTTTGAAAGGCTGGTCATGGCTCAACTCAACACCATTATCCCAGAAACCTTAGTCCCGCTCCAATTTGCATACCTCCCTAACAGTCGTAAAATACGTTACCTCTATTCTCTGTAGTGTTCGAGTTTGGAATGTAAAATGTGGAACACAGAGAGACACTTAGACAATCAAAAGCTTGAATAATTAAACAAAATTTATATTTTTGAGAATGTGGGTCTGGGTATTTAAAGAACAATCCTGTCAAAGTTGTTTCATTTGGTGACCTTATGAAAGACAGGAGACCCACATTACTGTATCTCTGTTTGTGTACACTTTTCAATTATCAGACTTACATCTCGATGTTGGATAAAATGAATGAGTAAATATGAAACTATTTGTGAAAAGATGTAATGTGATGTTGGCCTTCTAAATGAGAGCATTGATTTTCATATAAACTTTAACTAGTCAGTGGCCACGCCCCCATGAGGCCAGACATTACACAAGGCGTCATGAAATCGCCCCTTTTTCCAGAGTCTAAAACCACTTCCTACAAAATGTACATTAAGTCAGAGAATGCTGGGACGGAGTCCCCATGTTGGAAAGGCTACAATTCTTTAGGCCATCAGACTAGAAAACATGGAGCTGACGCTAAATGTTGAAATGGTTGAGAACTACCACTCTCTAGGCCCAGGAGACCAAACAGCGTGTAGTGTTGGCTCCATGGCTGGAAATGGTTCAACTCTGAGACTATCGATCACTACAGAATAAGAGCAAATCCTAGACATGTAATTTCCAGCTGCAGACTAGTAATTCTATAAGTCTAGTACAAGAATACCGACAACCCCGGAAGCATCTATTCTATGCAAACAACCATCTGTACGCCTGACATATCCATTACAACAGACACTATCCAGAGCCGCCGAGAAAGCCACAACCACGAAAGACATTTAGACTTCTGGGGAAGTTAACCAGAGACTCTCTGATGAACGGACTCTCCAGCAGACGGACTGGCGACTCCAACAGAGAAGACAACAGTGACATACAGGCGTAAATACATACAATTATTTTCAAATGAGTGACCATTCATTTGCAAAGGATTAGCATTTCAATGAATATAATTATCAATTGTGTATAGTGAATCCATTTAGCCTTTCCCGCCTTTTATCTGTCCCCACCCCTTTCCATTGTCTACCAAGCCATCATACCGGTTTAGCCCACTAGGGACTTATCAATGCATTGTGTTAGTAACCAATAACTATATTGTTTGTTTATGTAATTCTGTGATTTGATTAGTTAGTTAATAAATAAATAAGCCAATTTGTATATTGCTGATTCATTATGGAGGCTAGGGTTCGTGCAGATATCCAAGGGTTTGCGACGTTCAGATATGACACTGCTGAGGTAATAATACATTAATGAGAATGACTAATCGATATAGATATGAAAATATCTGAAGAGTCAATTCAGGAAATAGAGACTCTATAAACATCTTCCCATAGTGTCCCAACTTCCTAGTTAATTAAAGTTTACATTCATTGTTTAATCACGTAATAATAATTAGATATAGAGAATTGATTTGATGAAATAATTCTTCACTTTTAATGATAGTCACAGACACGACGACAGGGATTTTAGGGGGGAGTCTTCTGTGAGTGTGTGTATGACTGTGTGTTCTCTCTGCGCCAGGTGTTGCAGGGTCTGCCCTATTTCTCAGTAGACTTCGGTTTTCAGGGGGGCTTCCACCCGAAGTCGGTCCCTCTCCTTGTTCGGGCGACATTCGGCGGTCGACGTCACCGGCTTTCTAGCTACCGCCGATCCACTTTTCATTTTCCATTTGTTTTGTCTTTGTTTCACACACCTGTTTTCAATCCCACAATCACTTGTTCAACTTGTGAGTGATTGTTTGTTGTATTGTGGTCCGTATTTATATATTTTGATTTGAGTAAAAGTGTTTTTATTACTCATATCTGCAGTCCTGCGCATGACTCATCTCACCAGCTACACACAGACAACGTTACATTTGCTCACTTCATTGACAACGAACACAAGTTCCCCCACTACTTTGGCAAGGTCAAAGGGGATGTTGGACGTGGAGCAGAGCATACGGAGGAAGTCAATCAGAGAGAACTTTTACGACCAGCGGAAGAAGGTCCTTGAGTTCTCCCAGTGGTGGAAACCCTTTGACTGCACCAAGACGGAGAGCTGAACGAACCAACCAACACGTTTCAATAACCCGTAGCCCCAATACTTTGCCTACCACCATTTTCAATGGCTGTCACTTTTATTATAAGGCGAAGTCCTCCCAGATTGCTGTTCCTAGGGCTTCCACTAGATGTCAACAGTCTTTAGAAAGAGTTTCATTTTGGGAAAATGAGCCAGAAATATTAGTTTTTCTAGGTAGCTCCCATTTTGGCTGTAGTGTTTCCAAGCGGTTAATGAGAGCTCGTTCTTTGGTATTTTTCTCCGGTAAAGACAATAACGATTCTCTGTCATAAATTGTATTGTTTATTTACGTATTAGGGTAACTAAGGTTTGATTATAAACGTTGTTTGACTTGTTTGGAAAAGTTTATTAGTAAGGTTTGGGATTCATTTTGTATGCATTTTGATGGAGGGAAACTGGGTGGATTATTGACTGAAGCGCGCCTGCTAAACTGAGTTTTTATGGATATGAAGAAGGACATTATCGAACAAAAGGACCATTTGTGATGTAACTGGGACCTTTTGGAGTGTCAATAGAAGAATGTCATTAAAAATGTTATAAAGGAAATACTGTAACTTGGAAAGTATATCCACTACAAATTTTCCATACTATGAGTTGTGCATGTAATGAAAAATGATGAAAATGTTTTTGTTATCAGAGGGAAGTGACTTGAGGAACTATGAGAGATAATTGTTTTGCATAACTTTGTACAAGTGACAAGTCACATCCCTGAGTGAGGTCAGAGAGTGTGTCAACCTGACAGAATTGCTCCTTTCGAACAACTGTAGAAAATTATGGGCTAAGAAATTAACATACTTGACCAGAGAGACATAAAGCTGCAGCTGCATGTTTAAAGTGGTCTGAACTTTGAATCTCAACACGAGGTAGAGATGATAAACTCACCTCCCGGACAATAACTGGTATGGCTGATTAGCTGTCCTGAGTAAAGTATCTTCAAAAGCGAATTTAAGTGGGACCATTATACCACTCTGCTCAAACCATCATATTACCCTATTCTCATCACCCCACTGGGAACCATCGACACGGCTGGCTAGCCTATCTTCAAAGAAGCATCTTCAAGAGCTGATGGAAGAAAAATAACAGTAGAAGACTTGTTGGAACCATTTTGGACAATCAGAGCCTTACAAGTGCGCCACAAAAACTCCCTTTCCAAGGCTGCCCTGTCCAACAAGAGTGAACCGGCGAACCAAAGAATTTCACGTAAATACATTTATGATTTCTTACTCAAAGCGGGTGGCAGTTCGTGTGCCCTGATCTGTTTCACCTGTCCTTGTGCTTTTCTCCATCCAGTTGTCACCCATCTTCCCCGCTTATCCCCTGGGTATTTAAACCTGTTTCTTCTGTCTGTCTGTGCCAGTTTGTCTTGTTTGTTCAAGCCTACCAGCGTTTTGTCTCAGCTCCTGTTTTTCCCCAGTCTGTCTTTGTCTCGTCATCCTAGTTTTCGGCTCTTGTCTGTCCTGACTCTGTATCCACCCAACTGAACTCTGCCTGTCCCTGAGCCTGCCTGTCGTCCTGTACTTTTGCTCCACGTCTGGATTACCTACAGTACCTCTGCCTGACCAGACACTGAGCTTTCCTGTCATCCTGTACCTTGGCCTCTACTCTGGATTATTGACCCCTGCCTGCCTTGACCTGTTGTTTACCTGCCCCTGTTGTTACAATAAGCAGTGTTACTTCACACAGTCTGCATGTGGGTCTTACCTTGATTCCTGATAGTACAAATGTTAAGTGTCTCTGTCCCCCTCTCCCCCTCCCCCCTCCCCATCCCTCCCTCCCTCCCTCCCTCCCTCCCTCCCTCCCTCCCTCCCTCCCTCCCTCCCTCCCTCCCTCCCTCCCTCCCTCCCTCCCTCCCTCCCTCTCCATCTCTTTTGTAACAAGCATCCACATTGTTGTCATTCCTCTAGGGACCTGTTTTTAACACATTAAGTGTGTATGTTTATCCTGTCCTACCATTTAGTTAGCTAGTAAATAAAAAATTAAACCAATTTGTGCAGTTCTAAATTGTAAGTAAGGCTCTGGTTTTTGCAGATGCAAGGAGGTTATGACTGTTCAGAATGATGATATGATATGAGGTTATGATTAATAAGTTGACTGTTTATAGATGTGGTAGGTAAAGACCTTTAGAGTTTAATTTGGGGGATGGTAACTCTTTAAAGTACCGCTCTCGTGGTGCCCCAAATCCTAATGAGTTAATTGTTACATGATTAATTTAATTGCGTATCAATTAAACATAGTTAGTTGATTAGATAAATAACAGTCCTCAAATTAATGTTAAAGTCACGACGCTTGTTAAGAAGTTACGCACATTTTTACTGCTGAAATGAATTATAGTGCCTTGCAAAAGTACTCATCCCCCTTGGCGTTTTTCCTATTTTGTTGCATTACGACCTGTAATTTAAATGGATTTGTATTTGGATTTAATTTAATGGACATACACAAAATAGTCCAAATTGGTGAAGTGAAATGAAAAAAAAAAAAACTTCTTTCTAAGAACTAAAAAAAATTAAAAACAGAAAAGTGGTGCGTGCTTATGTATTCACCCCCTTTGCTATGAAGCCCCTAAAAAAGATCTGGTGCAACCAATTACCTTCAGAAGACACATAATTAGTTAAATAAAGTCCAACTGTGTGCAATCTAAGTGTCACATGATCTGTCACATGATCTCAGTATATACCTGTTCTGAAAAGCCCCAGAGTCTGCAACACCACTAAGCAAGGGGCACCACCAAGAAAGCGACACCATGAAGACGAAGGAGCTCTCCAATCAGGTCAGGGACAAAGTTGTGGAGAAGAACAGATCAGGGTTGGGTTATAAACTTTAAACATCCCACGGAGCACCATTAAATCCATTATTAAAAAATGGAAAGAATATGGCACCACAACAAACCTGCCAAGAGAGGGCCGCCCACCAAAACTCACAGACCAGGCAAGGAGGGCATTAATCAGAGAGGCAACAAAGAGACCAAAGACAACCCTGAAGGAGCTGCAAAGCTCCACAGCAGAGATTGGGGTATCTGTCCATAGGACCACTTTAAGCCGTACACTCCACAGAGCTGGGCTTTATGGAAGAGTGGCAAGCAAAAAGCCATATAAGCAAACATGTTTGGTGTTTGCCAAAAGGTATGTGGGAGAAACATTTAAATTTCTTGGAATGGCCTAGTCAATGACCAGACCTCAATCCAATTGAGAATCTGTGGTACGACTTAAATATGGCTGTACACCAGTGGAACCCATTCAACTTGAAGGAGCTGGAACAGTTTTGCCTTGAAGAATGGGCAAAAATCCCAGTGGCTAGATGTGCCAAGCTTATAGAGACATACCCCAAGAGACTTGCAGCTAAAATTACTGCAAAAGGTGGCTCTACAAAGTATTGACTTTGGGGGGTAAATAGTTATGCACTCTAAAGTTTTTTGTTTATTTGTATTTTTCTTGTTTTTTTTCACCATAAAAAAAATGTTGCATCTGAAAGTGGTAGGCATGTTATGTAAATCAAATGATACAGCCCCCCCAAAATATATTTTAAATCCATGTTGTAAGGCAACAAAATAGGAAAAATGCCCAGGGGAATGAATACTTTCACAAGCTACTGTAGGCT
>NC_068421.1:13265586-13285586 GCF_023373465.1 Oncorhynchus keta | reverse complement strand
CTTCCAAAGTAATAGTGGACAGCTCAGTGGCAGATAGGGCAAGCTTGACAAGAGTGGTGCCATGCAGATGGTACGCAAGCATTAGTTACATTTACATTTAAGTCATTTAGCAGACGCTCTTATCCAGAGCGACTTACAAATTGGTGCATTCACCTTATGACATCCAGTGGAACAGCCACTTTACAATAGTGCATCTAAATCTTTTAGGGGGGTGAGAAGGATTACTTATCCTAGTTGATGCTTAACTGCAAGAGACAGCAAAATGTTTCGAAAGCTGTTGGTCTGTCGACAATCCGCTTAAAAAAAGTTGTGTTTAGCTGCAAAGCGCATAGTCCACAAAGCTATAAGAGGTCCACATGCCTTTATCGGCCGTGGGTTGTGTTCAATGAAATGTTGTTTCAGGATAACACTATCCTGAGGAAAAACCTCTAAGAATCTATGCCTGTGCTCGGATATCTTGCTGTCAAGGTACCAAATTGATTATTCTGTGTGAATTGGCGAAACTACAAGTTCAACAATATCTTTGAGGTCCATAAGAATTTCCCATGATGGTTCACCTACAGGTATTTTAGTTCCTATAATGAATGGAAGCAGACGCAGTAGGGACCAGTTTTCATGAGCATTTCCTCCAATACTTATTTTCCTTGGATTCATCAAGTCAAGAGGAATTGACTCTGGGCAGTCAGTTTTATCAGTCCACTTACAGGGGAGATAAGAATGTTGAGTTCCAACAGAGTAACATATGTATTCTTCATTAAAACCTTTAAGCACAATGCCAGTTCCAGAAGCAGGATTCCCTCAAAAAAGTCATGCAGCACATCTGGTGGACAGCCAGACAGCACGTCAAAATGTTTACGTCTTTCAGTCAAAGCACACTACTTTTTCACACCATAGCAATATATTAAGGTGGGATTTTCCAAAACTGTCTATATCTGGGTTGCTGCTTTGTTCTGGGTTGGAATGCCCCAGTTCTCACTTCTTTAATCTGGATCACAGATAGCTCTGCCAAACAGAACCTGCAGACATGCATTGCACAAAAACTTTCTACAAATCCACCAATAGAGTGGGCTCCAAAATGATCTGCCGCCACACAGTGCAGTGCCCTTCAGTATCTTTCCCAGCACAGGAATAAAAAGTCCTCCTCCAATTGTGCAAGATCTTTTAAAAGTGTCTCTGGCTCCTTCCCATATCCATATGTTTCAACATCAACAGCCTTGCAGAGAACAGCTAAGTAAGTAGACTTGAGTGTAGACCTAAACTGTAATGGGACATTTGCCAACACCCAATAGACTCAAGCGATTTTGTGCTTTTTGCAGGATGTTCCAAGGTGATTGCACAAAGTCATCAACATCGAGAAGTAAAGATAGGGTTAATTAATATCCTGATAAACAGTAATTTTCTTTGAAATGTGTGCCATCATAAAAATACTTGTATCAATTAAAACTAGTAGGCCTTCTTTTTAAAGCTTTCTCCTTAATGTCCTTGTTGCTAAATACTTGTAACAGTGACAGCAGAATAGGAACATAGTGTAAGCTTCTTATTTTCTTTGCATCAAGTATATCATCTACCGGCTCCACCACAGAAACGTTTTCTTAAAAAACTGCTTCATCTTGTACGGTGTGGCGAGGGCTCCATCCGGCCCTAAAACTGTGCTCATGGGATTTGTCTCGCAGACATCTTGAACAAAATCTGAGATGATGTAATTGTCATTAACACAGTCATGTTTCCTTAAACATGAATTAACAATGTATTTTATGACTGGACATGACACAGACCACGATATGAACTGCAGCTCCTCTACTACCTCATTTATACACTTGCTTGACATGTTGTAAATACCTTCAAATTTGAGCAAAAGGTGACCTATTTTTTGCTCAATGTCATTTTGCAATTCTGATTCTTCTAAAGTTTCCTCCTCTTCATGGACTTGGGTATTTGAATGGTCAATATGTTTTTGTACGACTTTTGTACGACCAGAGAATGAGGATTGGGTTTTCGACTCCTATGAGATGCAAAGGTTCAACATATTTGTTATAAATCTGCACTTGTCAAATACTGCATCATTGCCTAAGTCCATTATGGGTCCACGGTCAAATGACCATCTCTCATCACTGTCAAACACTCCCTAAAAAGCTTCTGCGAGCAGGCCTTTCTAATCGACCTGGCCCGGGTATCCTGGAAGGATATTAACCTCATCCTGTCAGTAGAGGATGCCTGGTTGTTCTTTAAAAGTGCTTTCCTCATCTTAAATAAGCATGCCCCTTTCAAAAAAATGTTGAACTA
This sequence comes from Oncorhynchus keta, assembly GCF_023373465.1. NCBI lineage: Eukaryota > Metazoa > Chordata > Actinopteri > Salmoniformes > Salmonidae > Oncorhynchus > Oncorhynchus keta. The sequence continues at coordinate 13,283,303 of NC_068421.1, read as the reverse complement.
AGAACAGGTATAGCCATTGGTTCACTCCAGACTTGACTGCCCTTGACCAGCACAAAAAACCCTGTGACGTACTGCACTAGCATCGAATAGTCCCCGCAATATGCAACTTTTCAGGGAAGTCGGGAACCAATACACACAGTCGGTTAGGAAAGCAAAGGCTAGCTTTTTCAAACAGAAATTTCCATCCTGCTGCACTAATTCTGAAACGTTTTGGGACACTGTAAAGTCCATGAAGAATAAGAGTACCTCCTCCCAGCTGCCCACAGCACTGAGACCAGGAAACACTGCTCCCACTGATAAATCCACGATAATCGATCATTTCAATAAGCCTTTCTCTACGGCTGGCCATGCTTTCCACCTGGCTACCCCTACAAATCAGCTGGGCTAGACAATCTGGACCCTCTCTTCCTAAAAGTATCTGCCGCCATTGTTGCAACCCCTATTACTAGTCTGTTCAACCTCTCTTTCGTATCGTCTGAGATTCCTAAAGATTGGAAAGCGGCCGCGGTCATCCCCCTCTACAAAGGGGGACACTCGAGACCAAAACTGTTACAGACGTATATCCATCCTGCCCTGCCTTTCTAAAGTCTTTGAAAGCCATGTGAACAAACAGATCACCGACCATTTCGAATCCCACCGTACCTTCTCCGCTATGCAATCTGGTTTTCCGAGCTGGTCATGGGTGCACCTCAGCCACGCTCAAGGTCCTAAACGATATCATAACCGCCAGCGATAAAAGACAGTACTGTGCAGCCGTCTTTATCGACCTGGCCAAGGCTTTCGACTCTGTCAATCACCGTATTCTTATCAGCCTTACTCAGCAGCCTTGGTTTCTCTAATGACTGCCTCGCTTGTCTACTAACTACTTCTCTGATAGAGTTCAGTGTGTCAAATCGGAGGGCCTGTTGTCCGGACCTCTGGCAGTCTCTATGGGGGTGCCATAGGGTTCAATTCTCAGGCCGACTCTTTTCTCTGTATATATCAATGATGTCGCTCTTGCTGCGGGTGATTCTTTGATCCACCTCTACGCAGATGACATCATTCTGTATACTTCTGGCCCTTCTTTGGACACTGTGTTAACAAACCTACAAACGAGCTTCAACGCCATACAACACTCCTTCCGTGGCCTCCAACTGCTCTTAAATGCTAGTAAAACTAAATGCATATTCTTCAACCGATCGCAGTCCGCACCCACCTGCCCCCTGTCCAGCATCCCTACTCTGGACGGTTCTGACTTAAAATATGTGGACAACTATAAATACCTAGGTGTCTGGCTAGACTGTAAACTCTCCTTCCAGACTCACATTAAGCATCTCCAATCCAAAGTTAAATCTTGAATCAGCTTCCTATTTCGCACAAGGCCTCCTTCACTCATGTTGCTAAACTTACCCTCATAAAACTGACTATCCTACCAATCCTCGACTTCGGCGATGTCATTTACAAATTAGCCTTCAACACTCTGCAAATTGGATGCAGTCTATCACAGTGCCATCCATTTTGTCACCAAAGCTCCATACACTACCCACCACTGCGACTTGTATGCTCTTGTTGGCTGGTCCTCGTTACATATTCGTCGCCAGAGCCACTGGCTCCAGGTCATCTGTAAGTCTTTGCTAGGTATAGCTCTGCCTTATCTCAGCTCACTGGTAACCATAGCAACACCCACCCATAGCACGCACTCCAGCAGGTATATTTCACTGGCCATCCCCAAAGCCAACACCTGCTTTAGCCGCCTTTCTTTCCAGTTCTCTGCTGCCAATGACTGGAAGGAATTGCAAAAATCCCTGAAGTTGGAGACTTGTATCTCCCTCACTAACTTTAAGCGTCAGCTGTCAGAGCAGCTTACAGATCGCTGCAGCTGTACATAGCCCATCAGTAAATAGCCCATCCAACCAACTATCTACCTCATCCCCCTATTTGTTTTTCTGCTCTTTTTCACACCAGTATTTCTACTTGTACACCCTCATCTGAACATATATCACTCCAGTGTAAATTGATCAATTGCAATTACTTCTGTAACTCTGTGTTGTTGTGTTTGTCGCACTGCTTTGCTTTGTCTTGGCCAGGTCGCAGTTGTAAATGACAACATGTTTTCAACTGGCCTACATGGTGAAATAAAGGTGATTTTTTTTTTAAACGTACACATCACATATTACTTACACATCTCATTGTAACATCTGTATCCAACTCATGCTCTCAAACACATAGATCTCCTGAACGCAGCTCACTCTCCAGATTACAATCACCTGAATTCTGATCACCTGTTCACACACCTGTATGTCAGCATCACACACTATTTAGTTCAGTTCTTTACACCCCATCATTGTGAGGTATTGTTTGTTTTGTGACACACTTCTATTCAGAGCTCTGTTTTTCCTGTAATTTACTCCTCCCGTGTATGATAGTTTTCGCCAGCCTCACTAGTGACACCTTTTGCCTATTCCCTGCCTGTACTTTAGCCTGTCAGGTTTCCTGTTATCAACCTATTGCCTGATCTCCTGGATGACGTTGCTAGCCTTTTCCTTGCCTGTAATGTTGCCTTTTTGGACCCCTGTGTATGACCTTCTGCCTGCCCCTGGAACCAGCTACCTGCCTCCTGCTGTGGTTCTTTACAATAAACACCTGCTGCACCTGCGCTTGAAACCAGCTCTCTGTCTCCCATCATGTTCATTACACCCATATGCTATCTCATTCTAAAATAAGGAAGACACACGTTGTCAATACCTGCCTGGGCGACAATGCCCTTGTTCGCAAATCCTTGTTCTTTTTTCCCCATTTTATTTTCCGGAATTCCGTGTTAACTTTTTGTTGCCTAAAGTGTTCAATCCATTTTGTTGATTTAAAAATACAGTATATATCTAATACCTATTATTCACACTAATGTTGGGTTACTGTAATAAAAATATCCAGTGTATCCTGTCCGAGGGATACCGTGTATTCTGTTCAGTTTTCTGGACCACGTCTGAGTTTCCACACTGCGGAAATCGTAGGGCCCTACAAGCCCTAATGTGAGCTACAATGAAAACACACAGACATTTGAATAAATGTACATACCTTGTCAATGTATTCTGGAAAATATGGTCTTCCAGTACTCAGGAATGTCTGAATAAGTAAATACCTATACCTAAAGAAGAGGAGTTCTATTAAAATATATGACAATGTCAGGAAAATTTAACTCTAATGATTTCAGCTTTAGATAGCTAGCTTGCTAAAAAAACAGAGACATCGCAATACTAGCTGACTTGGAAGAGCTGCTTGTTATCTATCTTACTAGCCAGCCCAGTTATTTAATTTAGCTAGTTTGGCTGTTAGATATTGACTAGATAACTACTGCACAAGGTTAACGTTTGCAGTGCTGCCTTGAACATGTTGTGAATACTTGAACAACAAGAAGGTTTCTGCAAAAATAGGTGTAGCTAGATAGCTAGGTGTAGTTCGCTAGCTATCTACGTATTGTTAGTTCCTGTCTCTGCCTGGCTAGCTTGCCTAGCTGACAAACATTATATTGTAGGGGCACATGTGTTCAGTTGTACTGTAATGTTTGCTGACGATGCATTTTTTGGTAAGCTAATACGTTACATAGCTATTTCGGTTAATACAAAACTTACACAAAAATGACCAAGGTTAGAAACAGCGTGGAGGCGAATAAATGCACTGCTAACTTACTAGCTAGTAGCATGCTCACCACTAGCTAACTATAAAAATATGTGTAGAGAGATCCAAACTACATTCCAAGTTATAACCTGCCGCATGGTCATTCCAGAGGAGAAAGATCAAGACAACGTCCGTTGAAGTGTTCCAAGCACAATACGTTCAGAACAAGATCTAGCATGTCAGTCCAACATAATAATGATCATTTAATATCATATTTTTACATTGTTGGTTGTTACCTACAAATATTTATTTAAATTTATCAGCATATTACCTTGGATTTTTATTTGCAAATGCCAGTCTTTTTCAACACATATAAATGAGGTACTATATTAAAAAATGTAAGTAAAACAAAAAAAACAATTATTTTAAGTAAAAAATCATTGATTTTCTTTTGCAATATTTACTAAGCCTGTGGGTCCTTTTTTACAGTGTATGATGAAACTGGTTCTCATGAGGACCACCACAGGAATGGAAGACCCAGAGTTGTCTGTGTTGCAGAGGATAAGTTACCAGACTCAGATTTCAGGCCAAATAAATGCTTCACAGAGTTCAAATAACAGACACATCTCAACATCAACTGTTCAGAGCAGACATCGTGAATCTGGCCTTCATGGTCGAATTGCTGCAAAGAAACCACTACTAAAGGACACCAATAATAAGAAGAGACTTGCTTGGGCCAAGAAACACGAGCAATGGACATTAGAATGGTGGCAATCTGTCATTTGGTCTGATGATTCCTAATTTGAGATTTTTGGTTCCAATCACCATTTCTTTGTGAAACGCAGAGTAGGTGAAGATGATCTCCGCATGTGTGGTTCAAATCAAATCAAATCAAATGTATTTATATAGCCCTTCGTACATCCGCTGATATCTCAAAGCGCTGTACAGAAACACAGCCTAAAACCCCAAACAGCAAGCAATGCAGGTGTAGAAGCACGGTGGCTAGGAAAAACTCCCTAGAAAGGCCAAAACCTAGGAAGAAACCTAGAGAGGAACCAGGCTACCGTGAAGCACGGAGGAAGGGGTGTAGTGGTTCTTTGCTGGTGACACTGTCTGGGATTTATTTAGAATTCAAGTTAACAAGCATGGCTACCACAGCATTCTGCAGCGATGCGCCCTCCCATCAGGTTTGCGCTTAGTGGGACTATAATTTCTTCTCAACAGGACAATGACCCAAAACACACCTCCAGGCTGTGTAAGGGCTATTTGACCAAGGAGAGTGATGGAGTAATGCATCAGATGACCTGACCTCCACAATCACCCGACCTCAACCCAATTGAGATGGTATGAGTTGAGTTGGAAAAGCAGCCAACAAGTGCTCAGCATATGTGGGTTGAGAGCTGGTTGAGAGAATGCCAAGAGAATCTAAAATCTATTTTCATTTGTTTAACACTTTTTTGGTTAATACATGGCTCCTGAGTGGCACAGTGGTCTAAGGCACTGCATCTCAGTGCTAGAGGCATCACTACAGACCCTGGTTCAATTCCAGGCTGTATCACAACTGGCGAGTCCCATAGGGCGGCGCACAATTGACCCAGAGTCATCTGGGTTAGGGTTTGGCCGGTGTAGGCCATCAATGTAAATTAGAATTTGTTCTTAACTGACTTGCCTAGTTACTTTTTTTAAAAAGTGTTATTTCATATTTTTGATGTCTTCCATTTCATTCTACAATGTAGAAAATAGTAAAAATAAATAAAAACCCTTGAATGAGTAGGTGTGTCCAAACGTTTGACTGGTATTGCATATGCAGTGTGTGTGTTTATCCAGGGTATATGTATGCACTATCCTTGTAGTGTCTTCTTCAGTGTGTGTGTTTGTCCAGGGTATATATGTATGCACTATGCTTGTAGTGTCTTCTTCAGTGTGTGTGTTTATCCAGGGTATATATGTATGCACTATGCTTGTAGTGTCTTCTTCAGTGTGTGTGTTTGTCCAGGGTATATATGTATGCACTATGCTTGAAGTGTCTTCTTCAGTGTGTGTGTTTATCCAGGGTATGTGTATGCACTATGCTTGTAGTGTTTTCTTCAGTGTGTGTGTTTATCCAGGGTATATGTATGCACTATGCTTGTAGTGTTTTCTTCAGTGTGTGTGTTTATCCAGGGTATATGTATGCACTATGCTTGTAGTGTTTTCTTCAGTGTGTGTGTTTATCCAGGGTGTATGTATGCACTATCCTTGTAGTGTTTTCTTCAGTGTGTGTGTTTATCCAGGGTATATGTATGCACTATGCTTGTAGTGTTTTCTTCAGTGTGTGTGTTTATCCAGGGTGTATGTATGCACTATCCTTGTAGTGTTTTCTTCAGTGTGTGTGTTTATCCAGGGTATATGTATGCACTATGCTTGACTGGTGTGTGTGTTTATCCAGGGTATATATGTATGCACTATGCTTGTAGTGTTTTCTTCAGTGTGTGTGTTTATCCAGGGTGTATGTATGCACTATCCTTGTAGTGTTTTCTTCAGTGTGTGTGTTTATCCAGGGTATATGTATGCACTATGCTTGTAGTATTTTTTTCAGTGTGTGTGTTTATCCAGGGTATATATGTATGCACTATGCTTGTAGTGTTTTCTTCAGTGTGTGTGTTTATCCAGGGTATGTGTATGCACTATGCTTGTAGTGTTTTCTTCAGTGTGTGTGTTTATCCAGGGTGTATATGTATGCACTATGCTTGTAGTGTTTTCTTCAGTGTGTGTGTTTATCCAGGGTGTATGTATGCACTATCCTTGTAGTGTTTTCTTCAGTGTGTGTGTTTATCCAGGGTATATGTATGCACTATGCTTGTAGTGTTTTCTTCAGTGTGTGTGTTTATCCAGGGTGTATGTATGCACTATCCTTGTAGTGTTTTCTTCAGTGTGTGTGTTTATCCAGGGTGTATGTATGCACTATGCTTGTAGTATTTTCTTCAGTGTGTGTGTTTATCCAGGGTATATATGTATGCACTATGCTTGTAGTGTCTTCTTCAGTGTGTGTGTTTGTCCAGGGTATATATGTATGCACTATGCTTGAAGTGTCTTCTTCAGTGTGTGTGTTTATCCAGGGTATATGTATGCACTATGCTTGTAGTGTTTTCTTCAGTGTGTGTGTCAGGCTGGGTGGATAGTCTGGCACATGGGCAGAGAAGAGGTCAAGGTCACCAAAGCGATTAGTGTTCGACATGAATTCCTCCCTGTCGCCCGCTACGGCTCTGCGATAGTAAATGGCTGGTACCGGCAGTTACCATTATCATGTGTTTATTATGGGGACAGAGTCGGTTCATATAGGAGAGGAGGCTGTGTGAACCAAACACACCTGTTGACTTTAGTGGTGTACTATTGTTGACAAATACCATAGTCCAGTCTACTAGAACCAAGTCTACCTTAAATTATTGTTTTATCTCTATGACCTTGAGTAAATTATTTACAATGGTCAGTGGTCAGTTGATTATGACAAATTGGTCCAGTATACAAACACACGGAATATGTTCTGCTGGCATTGCACAATCAATCAATCAAATGTATTTATAAATCCCTTTTTACATCAGCCGATGTCTCAAAGTGCTGTACAGAAACACAGCCTAAAACCCCAAACAGCGAACAATGCAGGTGTAGAAGCACGGTGGCTAGGAAAAACTCCCTAGAAAGGCCAAAACCTAGGAAGAAACCTAGAGAGGAACCAGGCTCTGAGGGGAGGCCAGTCCTCTTGTGGTTGTGCAGGGTGGTGATTATAATAGAACATGGCCAAGATGTTCAAACGTTCATAGATGACCAGCAGGGTCAGATAGTACTAATCACAATGTGGGTCAACTGGCATATGCGTGTTTTCAGGATCAAATCACATGCAAACACCGAGGCCTGTTTGATTTGTAGGTTAGGGTTTTGCTTTCTCCTGAAGTTACTTGTATTTTTGACTCTAGTGTCTCCTCCGTCAATATCTGCGCCAAACAGCAGCCTAGCCCTAAACTAAAGTATCTCTTTCACAGTGATGGTAAGGAGGGGGGCAGGGTTTAGTCTGATATTATATCTGATTGGCTGTGGAGGATGAAGGTATAATAGTGATGCTGTAGAGCTCGAGCGGAGTGGGCAGATAGAACTCCACGAGGTAGCGGTTCGAGCTGATGTTTGACTGCAAGCTGACTCCGCAAGCATCTCTCTGTATCTCCCGATCCTCCCGTTTCCTGCCCTATGGAGAGGAGAGGAATACAGCCAACTGCAGAGATGAGAGGGTGAAGGAATGAAAGCATGAATAGTCCACAGAGAGAGAGAGTCGGAAAGCCGTGAATCCACAGTGGATGTGATAGTGGAGAGGTGCGCAGCAGACAATACTTCAACTGGGATTTCAAAGGGAAAACTAAAAGGACAACGGTTAAAACCGTCAGACATGAGATTCAGCTGTTGAATATAGTCCCCCTCTCTGCCCGTCGCGAGAGCATCTTGGTTTGGGTAATACATTTGTTGTCTAGCTCGTGTCGCTCACGCTCTTGACCGGTGCGCGCGCCTCCCCATCTTTCCCACGCGAGTGAATCTGATGAGTTCGGGTGGCGGTGTGTTGTTTCGCCGCAGCACGCGTACGCGCCCAGACTTTTCGCGCTTAGCAGCAGCAGCATGTCCTCGCGAAAGATCTCTTCGGAGTCGTTCAGCTCGATGGGCTCCGAGTGCTTGGAGAGCCCCGGAGATGATGGCGACTCCTGCCCCTTTTCACGCATCTGGAACGGCAAGAGCCCGGTGGAAAAGCTCGCGTGCCCGTTCGAGGACGCACCGGGACCCAAACGGGCGAACAGACGGAAGCGCGTGAACCTGGACTCGCTTGGGGAGAGCTTGAGGAGGTTAACGTCGCCCACGGTAGGATACATTTACAAAAAACACATATATAGAGAGATTTTCTCCGGTATTTCTCTCCCCTCTGCATGCGTCACCTGCGTGGTTACAAAATGACCAGCACGCTAGAGATGACTGTTAGAATACAGAGAGAGCGTGATAGAGAGAGACGAATGGGTAGTAGATTAGGCCTATTCTATATCACTCCTTACTGGGTGATGAGGTTATTCTGGGTGAGATTTGATGAGACTGTATCCGTTTACCTGGTGTATCCTCCTCTCCTCCACCTGCACTGAAGTGAAAGAAGTGGACAGGTTAAATAAAATACCTGGTTGGGAGGCCTTCAGTTTCCAGCATCATTAACCTGCGTTTTCAGAACACTGTACAATAAGGCACAGAAACTAGGAAAAACAGAGATATTAGAGATGCACTTGATGATGATGATGATGATGATGATGATGATGATGATGATGATGATGATGATGATGGTGATAAAGATATTCTGGTCAGCATTGTATATGCTGTTTTTAATTTCCTTGGACGTAGGGAAGTGTTTAGCTTGCTACTCCCTGGTCAAAAGCAGAGATGCCCCCCACTCTCCTGGTCAAAAGCAGAGATGCCCCCCACTCTCCTGGCCAAAAGCAGAGATGCCCCCCACTCTCCTGGCCAAAAGCAGAGATGCCCCCCACTCTCCTGGCCAAAAGCAGAGATGCCCCCACTCTCCTGGCCAAAAGCAGAGATGCCCCCACTCTCCTGGCCAAAAGCAGAGATGCCCCCACTCTCCTGGCCAAAAGCAGAGATGCCCCCCACTCTCCTGGCCAAAAGCAGAGATGCCCCCCACTCTCCTGGCCAAAAGCAGAGATGCCCCCCACTCTCCTGGCCAAAAGCAGAGATGCCCCCCACTCTCCTGGTCAAAAGCAGAGATGCCCCCACTCTCCTGGCCAAAAGCAGAGATGCCTCCCACTCTCCTGGCCAAAAGCAGAGATGCCCCCACTCTCCTGGCCAAAAGCAGAGATGCCCCCACTCTCCTGGTCAAAAGCAGAGATGCCCCCACTCTCCTGGTCAAACGCAGAGATGCCCCCACTCTCCTGGCCAAAAGCAGAGATGCCTCCCACTCTCCTGGTCAAAAGCAGAGATGCCCCCACTCTCCTGGCCAAAAGCAGAGATGCCCCCACTCTCCTGGCCAAAAGCAGAGATGCCTCCCACTCTCCTGGCCAAAAGCAGAGATGCCCCCACTCTCCTGGCCAAAAGCAGAGATGCCCCCACTCTCCTGGCCAAAAGCAGAGATGCCCCCACTCTCCTGGCCAAAAGCAGAGATGCCTCCCACTCTCCTGGTCAAAAGCAGAGATGCCCCCACTCTCCTGGCCAAAAGCAGAGATGCCCCCCACTCTCCTGGTCAAAAGCAGAGATGCCCCCCACTCTCCTGGCCAAAAGCAGAGATGCCCCCACTCTCCTGGCCAAAAGCAGAGATGCCCCCCACTCTCCTGGTCAAAAGCAGAGATGCCCCCCACTCTCCTGGTCAAAAGCAGAGATGCCCCCCACTCTCCTGGTCAAAAGCAGAGATGCCCCCCACTCTCCTGGCCAAAAGCAGAGATGCCCCCCACTCTCCTGGTCAAAAGCAGAGATGCCCCCCACTCTCCTGGTCAAAAGCAGAGATGCCCCTCACTCTCCTGGCCAAAAGCAGAGATTCCCCCCACTCTCCTGGCCAAAAGCAGAGATGCCCCCCACTCTCCTGGCCAAAAGCAGAGATGCCCCCACTCTCCTGGCCAAAAGCACAGATGCCCCCACTCTCCTGGCCAAAAGCAGAGATGCCCCCCACTCTCCTGGTCAAAATCAGAGATGCCCCCCCCCATACACACACAGACTGCAATCATGGTGACCCAATCGTACAAGAGCAAAGCAACGAGTGAACCACTCTTAGCAACGAGTCAACTATGACCCGGAGAACAGAACATGTACTTGGTGTTCACTTCATGTCCTGGTACTGTCAACCAGGCCAGTCACAGTGACCCAGAACAGAGGACACACACAGCATCTCCACACACAAATGGACATATCCTCCTCCTGTCACCACGCATAAACACACACATAAACACACACATAAACACGCACATAAACACACACATAAACACGCACATAAACACACACATAAACACACACAAACACACACATAAACACAAACATAAACACACACATAAACACACACATAAACACAAACATAAACACAAACATAAACACACACATAAACACACACATAAACACACACATAAACACACACATAAACACACACAAACACACACATAAACACAAACATAAACACACACAAACACACACATAAACACGCACATAAACACGCACATAAACACGCACATAAACACACACATAAACACACACATAAACACACACAAACACACACATAAACACAAACATAAACACACATAAACACACACATAAACACACACAAACACACACATAAACACAAACATAAACACACACAAACACACACATAAACACACACATAAACACACACATAAACACACACATAAACACAAACATAAACACACACAAACACACACATAAACACAAACATAAACACAAACATAAACACACACATAAACACAAACATAAACACAAACGTAAACACACACATAAACACACACAAACACAAATATAAACACAAACATAAACACACACATAAACACACACATAATCACAAATATAAACACATACATGAACACACACATAAACACACACAAACACAAACATAAACACACACATAAACACACACATAAAGATATGCAGGGAGGTGGTAGTTAGTGGTGTGAGCCATAACTGTTCTACAGTAGTGTAGTTCATCAACTTCCAAGACTGTGTGTATTGTGGGACATGTGACTGTTCCGTAATTTGCACTACATTCCCTAATTAAAGCCGTACACAGACACAGTCACATACAAACATACTGCCTTAGAGGAGAGAGAAAGAGGAGGCAGGAGAACTGCTTGAGAAGAGAGACAGAGGGCAGAGGAAGGGTACGAATGATGGAGGGAGAGGAAAGAGGAAAGGAGGGCAGAGGAAGGATACGGATGATGGAGGGAGATGAGAGAGGAAAGGAGGGCAGAGGAAGGATACGAATGATGGAGGGAGAGGAGAGAGGAAAGGAGGGCAGAGGAAGGATACGGATGATGGAGGGAGAGGAGAGAGGAAAGGAGGGCAGGGGGAGGATACAGATGATGGAGGGAGAGGAGACGAGAGAGGAAAGGAGGGCAGGGGGAGGATATGGATGATGGAGGGAGAGGAGAGAGGAAAGGGGGGCAGAGGGAGGATACGGATGATGGAGGGAGAGGAGAGAGGAAAGGAGGGCAGGGGGAGGATACGGATGATGGAGGGAGAGGAGAGAGGAAAGGGGGGCAGAGGGAGGATACGGATTATCGATATGGAGGGAGAGGAGAGAAGAAAGGAGGGCAGAGGGAGGATACGGATGATGGAGGGAGAGGAGAGAGGAAAGGAGGGCAGAGGGAGGATACGGATGATGGAGGGAGAGGAGAGAGGAAAGGAGGGCAGGGGGAGGATACGGATGATGGAGGGAGAGGAGAGAGGAAAGGAGGGCAGGGGGAGGATACGGATGATGGAGGGAGAGGAGAGAGGAAAGGAGGGCAGAGGAAGGATACAGATGATGCAGGGAGAGGAGAAGAGAGAGAGATGCTGAGAAATTAAAACTAATGGCGCAAATTAATTGACACTTTTTTCATTTTGTGTGTGTGTGTGCGTGTATGTGTGTGTGTTTGTATGGATCAGCCAGCTGATCCACTGTGTTAACAAGCTAACCCGCCTTTCATAGCATATGTATGTGTGTGTGGTGTGTGTTTGTATGGATTCATATACAAGTCTTTGTGATGTGAATGTTTGCTTGTCTGTGTCGGTGAATTTTGATAAAAGATGTGCGCTTGTCATTGTGTTTACTGGTTTGCTGCTGGTAATGTGTGGAGAGAGTAAGTGTGTGTGTCGATGTGAATGAATGGTAAAGACAAGGATACTCTCATAGGACACAAACACACTATGCCTGTATATATAACGTTGGATGAGCCAGATGCTGGTGTCCTGTACACCAGGACCCGGACACACTATGCCTGTATATATAACGTTGGATGATCCAGATGCTGGTGTCCTGTACACCAGGACCCGGACACACTATGGCTGTATATATAACGTTGGATGATCCAGATGCTGGTGTCCTGTACACCAGGACCCGGACACACTATGCCTGTATATATAACGTTGGATGATCCAGATGCTGGTCTCCTGTACAGCAGGTTTCAGCACAGGCCGTAGGATGACCCCAGATGCTGGTGTCCTGTACAGCAGGTTTCAGCAGAGGCCGTAGGATGAGGCAGATGCTGGTGTCCTGTACAGCAGGTTTCAGCAGAGGCCGTAGGATGAGCCAGATGCTGGTGTCCTGTACAGCAGGTTTCAGCAGAGGCCGTAGGATGAGCCAGATGCTGGTGTCCTGTACAGCAGGTTTCAGCAGAGGCCGTAGGATGACCCCAGATGCTGGTGTCCTGTACAGCAGGTTTCAGCAGAGGCCGTAGGATGACCCCAGATGCTGGTGTCCTGTACAGCAGGTTTCAGCAGAGGCCGTAGGATGACGCCAGATGCTGGTGTCCTGTACAGCAGGTTTCAGCAGAGGCCGTAGGATGAGCCAGATGCTGGTGTCCTGTACAGCAGGTTTCAGCAGAGGCCGTAGGATGACCCCAGATGCTGGTGTCCTGTACAGCAGGTTTCAGCAGAGGCCGTAGGATGAGGCAGATGCTGGTGTCCTGTACAGCAGGTTTCAGCAGAGGCCGTAGGATGACCCCAGATGCTGGTGTCCTGTAAAGCAGGTTTCAGCAGAGGCCGTAGGATGAGCCAGATGCTGGTGTCCTGTACAGCAGGTTTCATCAGAGGTCGTAGGATGACCCCAGATGCTGGTGTCCTGTACAGCAGGTTTCAGCAGAGGCCGTAGGATGAGCCAGATGCTGGTGTCCTGTACAGCAGGTTTCAGCAGAGGCCGTAGGATGACCCCAGATGCTGGTGTCCTGTACAGCAGGTTTCAGCAGAGGCCGTAGGATGACCCCAGATGCTGGTGTCCTGTACAGCAGGTTTCAGCAGAGGCCGTAGGATGACCCCAGATGCTGGTGTCCTGTACAGCAGGTTTCAGCAGAGGCCGTAGGATGACCCCAGATGCTGGTGTCCTGTACAGCAGGTTTCAGCAGAGGCCGTAGGATGAGCCAGATGTTGGTGTCCTGTACAGCAGGTTTCAGCAGAGGCCGTAGGATGACCCCAGATGCTGGTGTCCTGTACAGCAGGTTTCAGCAGAGGCCGTAGGATGAGCCAGATGCTGGTGTCCTGTACAGCAGGTTTCAGCAGAGGCCGTAGGATGAGCCAGATGCTGGTGTCCTGTACAGCAGGTTTCAGCAGAGGCCGTAGGATGAGCCAGATGCTGGTGTCCTGTACAGCAGGTTTCAGCAGAGGCCGTAGGATGACCCCAGATGCTGGTGTCCTGTACAGCAGGTTTCAGCAGAGGCCGTAGGATGAGCCAGATGCTGGTGTCCTGTACAGCAGGTTTCAGCAGAGGCCGTAGGATGACCCCAGATGCTGGTGTCCTGTACATCAGGTTTCAGCAGAGGCCGTAGGATGAGCCAGATGCTGGTGTCCTGTGCAGCAGGTTTCAGCAGAGGCCGTAGGATGACCCCAGATGCTGGTGTCCTGTACAGCAGGTTTCAGCAGAGGCCGTAGGATGAGCCAGATGCTGGTGTCCTGTACAGCAGGTTTCAGCAGAGGCCGTAGGATGAGCCAGATGCTGGTGTCCTGTACAGCAGGTTTCAGCAGAGGCCGTAGGATGACCCCAGATGCTGGTGTCCTGTACAGCAGGTTTCAGCAGAGGCCAAGTTTTTATTTACGACCAGGACAACAATGTTCTTATATTTGTCCTATTCCACACATGTACTAGTGTGTATTACAGTTGTTAACAATCACTTTGGCACTCATTTCAGAACCTTGTGGTCATTTTTCAAAACTCTACACACAAAACTCAAAACGGTCATCACTTGTAACACAGGCTGTCCAATGTTCAAAACATTGCGTTGTGCATTCATATCTTCAAAGAAACCTTGCACTTGCAGAATCATTGGTTCAAATAACTCATTTATCATGAAATACCATCTGAACGTTCATTTAGATCACCCACACACACTATACCGATAGTTTCACTGTGTAGTTGTTTGTACAATCATTAAATATTGTAGAACAAAATATGCGATAGATGTTTCATTATGCTACTTCATGTAAATACATCACTGTAAAATGACTAGTAGAGAGAATACTTCAGACACAGTGGAATCATTGAACAAAATATGACATTTATTGATGAAATACAATAAAATCACAACATAGGTTTCTTTGAATCAAAGCAAAAATAATTAGCTACAAAAAAAGAAAAAACAGTTAAAGGTCAACTGCAGTGTTCCTCACCTGGCTTACTGTAAAACATCACTGCAGTGTTTCTCACCTGGCTTACTGTAAAACATCACTGCAGTGTTCCTCACCTGGCTTACTGTAAAACATCACTGCAGTGTTCCTCACCTGGCTTACTGTAAAACATCACTGCAGTGTTTCATCACTGCAGTGGCTTACTGTAAACATCACTGCAGTGTTCCTCACCTGGCTTACCGTAAAAAACATCACTGCAGTGTTCCTCACCTGGCTTACCTGTAAAACATCACTGCAGTGTTCCTCACCTGGCTTACTGTAAAACATCACTGCAGTGTTCCTCACCTGGCTTACCGTAAAACATCACTGCAGTGTTCCTCACCTGGCTTACTGTAAAACATCACTGCAGTGTTCCTCACCTGGCTTACTGTAAAACATCACTGCAGTGTTCCTCACCTGGCTTACTGTAAAACATCACTGCAGTGTTCCTCACCTGGCTTACTGTTAAAAGCTAAACAAAGGTTTGATTACTGTACTTCTATATTTCCTTCAACCATGTCTTGTGGATTTGGCCAGAGGTTCTCATCCACATCACAATGGATGTTTTCATTAGCCAAACATCTTGTGAAGAATCTTCGGGCGAATCCAGGCCTGACACTGGTCTGCCGTGATGTCATTGCATGCGTCATCCATGGCCTGGAGAAGGGCGGCTTGTTCATGAGGTCGCCTATATCATATACCTTCCACCTTCACGTGGAGACAAATTCCTCAATCGGGTTAAGGAAAGGAGTGTATGGCGGTAAGTACAGGGTGGTAAATTGTGGTTGGGCCTGAAACCATGCTTGCACCATTTGAGAATGGTGGAACCTGACATTATCCCACACAATGACATAGGTCATGTCATCTGCTCTACCGACCTGTTTTAGCTCATTGATTCAGCGAATTATGTGGCTGCCTGCAACTCACCATATAGAGTATACAGAGTAGAGAGCTTTAGATGTTGTTCGACCAAACTTTAGAACAGGCAAGATGAGTAATCTAAGCAACTTTGACCGTGGTATGATTGTTGATGCCACACATGGTGATTCCAGCATCTCAGAAACAGCTGCCTTCCTGGGATTTTTACGGACTACAGTCTCTAGAGTTTACAGAGAATGGTGAGATAAACAAAACACATTCAGTGAGTGGCAGTTATGTGGGCAAAACACCTTGTTAATGAGAGAGGTCAGAGGAGAATGTCCAGACTCATTCAATCTAACAGAAAGGCCTCAAACGCTCAAAGAACAGCTGTTTAAAACAGTGGTGTGCAGAAGGGCATCTCTTAACGTACAACACCGTGAATAATTCAGGCTGTTCTGGAGGCAAAAGGGGGTCCTACCCAGTACTAGATACAGTAGATGTACCTAATAAAGTGGCCGGTGAGTGTACAGTAATGTCAAATCTGAAAACATGATCTGGAAAAGTGGTACATCGGACCATAGAAACAGTGTCTGATAAAGAATGATGATGAAACACTACATCCATAGATAATGTCGTCCAATTGGTTCATGTTCCACGGTTATTGATGTCAATGGATCTTATTATCCTGAAACTTTCATGATCTAAACATGGAATATATTTTGTCAGTTTCCATAAAACTGCATTAAGAGTCATTGCAACAGTTGCTTATCATTTTGAGCTGTTGTATCAGTTGATAGTTAGATCATTGTAATGAAATGAATAGACAGACATCTCAGATGTAATGTGTGAATTGCATTTTGAAATGGTAATACTTTGATGTTATGTTGTGTCATTTTGAACAGGTGATTTTAGTTCAATGAACAAATGATCTTAGCTTTATGTGTATTGTATCCAAGCAATTGGAAAAAGTGTTAGAGTTTTGAAAAATGTGCATTTTGATCATTGGTTGTGTCATGACGTTGGCCTGGGGGGTAGGTTTATGACAGTCATAAATACATCTTCCCCCCTTTTTTCCTCTCTCTACCCTACTGATGTTACATTTGCAAACCCCTTGGTTAGCATAGAGATTCTGAGAACATCAGAAGGTGGGGGGAAATGAACTATATTCCGACCAATTGAACATATGTGGTGGTACTTAATGAATATGATGTCAGTTCGGTTGTCATCTGAGACATTCTCATCAATGATAAGATGACATAAACTCTACAGTAGAACGTCTACACATCATAGTTATCAGATTCACATGGAATTGTTGTTCAATTTAAATGTTTAAATATGAAATGATTCGTGATGGGATTAAATGTGATTTTAGCTTCTAAAATGTGAGAATTGGGTTTTAAGAAGGTTAGGGCTCTGCTCAATCAGTGGCCCGCCCTTGTGAAGGGACATGGGCTATAAAACCTTTCAAACATGCCCTCCTCTCCCTTCCTATATAAAGCCTTGACGACAATATAACCTCCTGTTCCGAGGATGTGAGGACGACGGTCCGATGTCAGAATGGTTCAGATAATAACTACAGAAAAAAGCCAACATCAGCATGAGCTTTGGTTGCGAATGGTATGAACTTTGAACTCTTATTCACTACAGAAGTGATACCTCCTAGCCGTTGAGTAGCAACAGCAGCTGCAAACGCAGGTTAGGAAGGAACAGACAGAGTCACCCGTCTACCACACAACGACGTTACTACAACATATCCAATTGACCACCAGAGACATTCTTCAGAGGACAAAGGACTCGGTTGGGCAACACGGCCTTCCATCTACCACCAACCTACCGAAGCGCAGCTCAGAGTAAATATTTATTGCATTTTCCTTTTCCAAATGGGCGGTAACTTAGAATGCATA
>NC_068421.1:13238086-13255586 GCF_023373465.1 Oncorhynchus keta | reverse complement strand
CGTTAACAGACTGTGAACTCACCCAGTGTTTATCCCAGAAAACACAGCGTTAACAGACTGTGAACTCACCCAGTGTTTATCCCAGAAAACACAGCGTTAACAGACTGTGAACTCACCCAGTGTTTATCCCAGAAAACACAGCGTTAACAGACTGTGAACTCACCCAGTGTTTATCCCAGAAAACACAGCGTTAACAGACTGTGAACTCACCCAGTGTTTATCTCAGAAAACACAGCGTTAACAGACTGTGAACTCACCCAGTGTTTATCCCAGAAAACACAGCGTTAACAGACTGTGAACTCACCCAGTGTTTATCCCAGAAAACACAGCGTTAACAGACTGTGAACTCACCCAGTGTTTATCTCAGAAAACACAGCGTTAACAGACTGTGAACTCACCCAGTGTTTATCCCAGAAAACACAGCGTTAACAGATGGTGAACTCACCCAGTGTTTATCCCAGAAAACACAGCGTTAACAGACTGTGAACTCACCCAGTGTTTATCTCAGAAAACACAGCGTTAACAGACTGTGAACTCACCCAGTGTTTATCTCAGAAAACACAGCGTTAACAGACTGTGAACTCACCCAGTGTTTATCCCAGAAAACACAGCGTTAACAGATGGTGAACTCACCCAGTGTTTATCTCAGAAAACACAGCGTTAACAGACTGTGAACTCACCCAGTGTTTATCCCAGAAAACACAGCGTTAACAGACTGTGAACTCACCCAGTGTTTATCCCAGAAAACACAGCGTTAACAGACTGTGAACTCACCCAGTGTTTATCTCAGAAAACACAGCGTTAACAGACTGTGAACTCACCCAGTGTTTATCTCAGAAAACACAGCGTTAACAGACTGTGAACTCACCCAGTGTTTATCCCAGAAAACACAGCGTTAACAGATGTGAACTCACCCAGTGTTTATCCCAGAAAACACAGCGTTAACAGATGGTGAACTCACCCAGTGTTTATCCCAGAAAACACAGCGTTAACAGACTGTGAACTCACCCAGTGTTTATCTCAGAAAACACAGCGTTAACAGACTGTGAACTCACCCAGTGTTTATCCCAGAAAACACAGCGTTAACAGACTGTGAACTCACCCAGTGTTTATCCCAGAAAACACAGCGTTAACAGACTGTGAACTCACCCAGTGTTTATCCCAGAAAACACAGCGTTAACAGATGGTGAACTCACCCAGTGTTTATCCCAGAAAACACAGCGTTAACAGACTGTGAACTCACCCAGTGTTAATAGGTGAAAGCAGGCATAAATTGTTGACATAATTGTAATCCAAACCAAACCCCAAGTAAGTCATGACACAGTCACTTACCAAACTCAGTTTAGGACAAGACCGACTTTATGGGGCGGCAGTAGTTAGCACGTTGGGCTAGTAACCCAAAAGGTTGCTGGATCGAACCCCTGAGCTGACAAGGTATCAAAAATAAATCTGTCATTCTGCCCCTGAACAAGGTTGGTAGCCCAGGTCGTTCCCCGCTAGCCCGTCATTGTACGTAAGAATTTGTTCTTAACTGACTTGGCAAGTTAAAAAAAATATTTAACCTTTATTTAACCAGGTAGGCTAGTTGGTAACACATAACCGACATTGACCTGTTTACACTTTGTAGTTAATTTTGACACTACAAATAATGTTTTTGTCGCATATCAATGACACAGGGGCCGTTTAAAACCAGAGAAGTTGGTTCTAAAGTTGCAGTTGACCTTTAAGAGTCATAGCAGGGACAGTGATGTATGCAACAGTAAGACATTAAGAGTCATAGCAGGGACAGTGATGTATGCAACAGTAAGACACATTAAGAGTAATTAGGGACAGTGATGTATGCAGCAGTAAGACACATTAAGAGTCATAGCAGGGACAGTGATGTATACAACAGTAAGACACATTAAGAGTCATTAGGGACAGTGATGTATTCAACAGTAAGACACATTAAGAGTCATTAGGGACAGTGATGTATGCAACAGTAAGACACATTAAGAGTCATTAGGGACAGTGATGTATACAACAGTAAGACATTAAGAGTCATTAGGGACAGTGATGTATTCAACAGTAAGACACATTAAGAGTCATTAGGGACAGTGATGTATGCAACAGTAAGACACATTAAGAGTCATAGCAGGGACAGTGATGTATACAACAGTAAGACATTAAGAGTCATTAGGGACAGTGATGTATACAACAGTAAGACACATTAAGAGTCATTAGGGACAGTGATGTATGCAACAGTAAGACACATTAAGAGTCATTAGGGACAGTGATGTATACAACAGTAAGACATTAAGAGTCATTAGGGACAGTGATGTATTCAACAGTAAGACACATTAAGAGTCATTAGGGACAGTGATGTATGCAACAGTAAGACACATTAAGAGTCATAGCAGGGACAGTGATGTATGCAGCAGTAAGACACATTAAGAGTCATAGCAGGGACAGTGATGTATGCAACAGTAAGACACATTAAGAGTCATTAGGGACAGTGATGTATGCAACAGTAAGACATTAAGAGTCATAGCAGGGACAGTGATGTATACAACAGTAAGACACATTAAGAGTCATTAGGGACAGTGATGTATACAACAGTAAGACACATTAAGAGTCATAGCAGGGACAGTGATGTATACAACAGTAAGACACATTAAGAGTCATTAGGGACAGTGATGTATACAACAGTAAGACACATTAAGAGTCATTAGGGACAGTGATGTATGCAACAGTAAGACACATTAAGAGTCATTAGGGACAGTGATGTATGCAACAGTAAGACACATTAAGAGTCATTAGGGACAGTGATGTATGCAACAGTAAGACACATTAAGAGTCATTAGGGACAGTGATGTATGCAACAGTAAGACACATTAAGAGTCATAGCAGGGACAGTGATGTATGCAACAGTAAGACACATTAAGAGTCATTAGGGACAGTGATGTATACAACAGTAAGACACATTAAGAGTCATAGCAGGGACAGTGATGTATACAACAGTAAGACACATTAAGAGTCATAGCAGGGACAGTGATGTATACAACAGTAAGACACATTAAGAGTCATTAGGGACAGTGATGTATGCAACAGTAAGACACATTAAGAGTCATTAGGGACAGTGATGTATGCAACAGTAAGACACATTAAGAGTCATAGCAGGGACAGTGATGTATACAACAGTAAGACACATTAAGAGTCATTAGGGACAGTGATGTATGCAACAGTAAGACACATTAAGAGTCATTAGGGACAGTGATGTATGCAACAGTAAGACACATTAAGAGTCATTAGGGACAGTGATGTATACAACAGTAAGACACATTAAGAGTCATTAGGGACAGTGATGTATGCAACAGTAAGACACATTAAGAGTCATAGCAGGGACAGTGATGTATACAACAGTAAGACACATTAAGAGTCATTAGGGACAGTGATGTATGCAACAGTAAGACACATTAAGAGTCATTAGGGACAGTGATGTATGCAGCAGTAAGACACATTAAGAGTCATTAGGGACAGTGATGTATGCAGCAGTAAGACACATTAAGAGTCATAGCAGGGACAGTGATGTATGCAACAGTAAGACACATTAAGAGTCATTAGGGACAGTGATGTATGCAACAGTAAGACACATTAAGAGTCATAGCAGGGACAGTGATGTATGCAACAGTAAGACACATTAAGAGTCATTAGGGACAGTGATGTATGCAACAGTAAGACACATTAAGAGTCATAGCAGGGACAGTGATGTATGCAACAGTAAGACACATTAAGAGTCATTAGGGACAGTGATGTATGCAACAGTAAGACACATTAAGAGTCATAGCAGGGACAGTGATGTATACAACAGTAAGACATTAAGAGTCATAGCAGGGACAGTGATGTATGCAACAGTAAGACACATTAAGAGTCATTAGGGACAGTGATGTATACAACAGTA
Source organism: Oncorhynchus keta (assembly GCF_023373465.1). NCBI lineage: Eukaryota > Metazoa > Chordata > Actinopteri > Salmoniformes > Salmonidae > Oncorhynchus > Oncorhynchus keta. Next base: position 13,251,646 of record NC_068421.1, on the reverse strand, counting down.
AGACACATTAAGAGTCATTAGGGACAGTGATGTATGCAGCAGTAAGACACATTAAGAGTCATTAGGGACAGTGATGTATGCAACAGTAAGACACATTAAGAGTCATTAGGGACAGTGATGTATGCAACAGTAAGACACATTAAGAGTCATTAGGGACAGTGATGTATGCAACAGTAAGACACATTGAGAGTCATTAGGGACAGTGATGTATGCAACAGTAAGATACATTAAGAGTCATTAGGGACAGTGATGTATGCAACAGTAAGACACATTAAGAGTCATTAGAGACAGTGATGTATACAACAGTAAGACACATTAAGAGTCATTAGAGACAGTGATGTAGGCAGCAGTAAGACACATTAAGAGTCATAGCAGGGACAGTGATGTATACAACAGTAAGACACATTAAGAGTCATAGCAGGGACAGTGATGTATGCAGCAGTAAGACACATTAAGAGTCATTAGGGACAGTGATGTATGCAACAGTAAGACACATTAAGAGTCATAGCAGGGACAGTGATGTATACAACATTAAGACACATTAAGAGTCATTAGGGACAGTGATGTATGCAACAGTAAGACACATTAAGAGTCATAGCAGGGACAGTGATGTATACAACATTAAGACACATTAAGAGTCATAGCAGGGACAGTGATGTATACAACAGTAAGACACATTAAGAGTCATTAGGGACAGTGATGTATACAACAGTAAGACACATTAAGAGTCATTAGAGACAGTGATGTAGGCAGCAGTAAGACACATTAAGAGTCATTAGGGACAGTGATGTATACAACAGTAAGACACATTAAGAGTCATTAGGGACAGTGATGTATGCAACAGTAAGACACATTAAGAGTCATTAGGGACAGTGATGTATGCAACAGTAAGACACATTAAGAGTCATTAGGGACAGTGATGTATACAACAGTAAGACACATTAAGAGTCATTAGGGACAGTGATGTATGCAACAGTAAGACACATTAAGAGTCATTAGGGACAGTGATGTATGCAACAGTAAGACACATTAAGAGTCATTAGAGACAGTGATGTATGCAACAGTAAGACACATTAAGAGTCATTAGGGACAGTGATGTATGCAACAGTAAGACACATTAAGAGTCATAGCAGGGACAGTGATGTATGCAACAGTAAGACACATTAAGAGTCATTAGGGACAGTGATGTATGCAACAGTAAGACACATTAAGAGTCATAGCAGGGACAGTGATGTATGCAACAGTAAGACACATTAAGAGTCATTAGGGACAGTGATGTATGCAACAGTAAGACACATTAAGAGTCATTAGGGACAGTGATGTATACAACAGTAAGACACATTAAGAGTCATAGCAGGGACAGTGATGTATACAACAGTAAGACACATTAAGAGTCATTAGGGACAGTGATGTATGCAACAGTAAGACACATTAAGAGTCATAGCAGGGACAGTGATGTATACAACAGTAAGACACATTAAGAGTCATTAGGGACAGTGATGTATGCAACAGTAAGACACATTAAGAGTCATTAGGGACAGTGATGTATGCAACAGTAAGACACATTAAGAGTCATTAGGGACAGTGATGTATGCAACAGTAAGACACATTAAGAGTCATAGCAGGGACAGTGATGTATGCAACAGTAAGACACATTAAGAGTCATTAGGGACAGTGATGTATGCAACAGTAAGACACATTAAGAGTCATAGCAGGGACAGTGATGTATACAACAGTAAGACACATTAAGAGTCATTAGGGACAGTGATGTATGCAACAGTAAGACACATTAAGAGTCATAGCAGGGACAGTGATGTATGCAACAGTAAGACACATTAAGAGTCATTAGGGACAGTGATGTATGCAACAGTAAGACACATTAAGAGTCATAGCAGGGACAGTGATGTATACAACAGTAAGACACATTAAGAGTCATAGCAGGGACAGTGATGTATGCAACAGTAAGACACATTAAGAGTCATAGCAGGGACAGTGATGTATGCAACAGTAAGACACATTAAGAGTCATTAGGGACAGTGATGTATGCAACAGTAAGACACATTAAGAGTCATTAGCAGGGACAGTGATGTATACAACAGTAAGACATTAAGAGTCATTAGGGACAGTGATGTATGCAACAGTAAGACACATTAAGCGGCATAGCAGGACAGTGGAGATAGTCAGAGCACTTAGATCAGTGAGGCAGTTAGCCAAGGAGTTAGAGAGAAAGTGAATTAAAGCAAGTGTGTGTGTTTTTTCAGAGAAGGGGGATGAGCTGACATTTTCATCAGAAAGGGCGGAGAGTGGAGGCGACAGGACATAGTCTGAAGCTGAGTCCATACCCCCCCACCCAGACTCCCTCTCTCCCTCCTGACAGTGTCTGTTTGTCCATCCATCCTCCCCCCAGGGCTTGAGCGTAGACCTACTGGAAAGGTCACTCCGCTCTCTCTCTCTCTCTCTCTCTCTCTCTCTCTCTCTCTCTCTCTCTCTCTCTCTCTCTCTCTCTCTCTCTCTCTCTCTCTCTCTCTCTCTCTCTCTCTCTCTCTCTCTCTCTCTCTCTAGTGTATGTCTATATTGTTTTAGTGATTCACCATAGTGAAGGCGTATCCTCAGGTTTTCAGGGTCTCTATGTTTTTGGTTGGATAGGTTTATGAATTTCTTTCTTAGGTTTTTGCATTCTTCAAACCATTTGTCATTGTTGTTAATTTTCTTCAGTCTTATGTTTGACATTTCTAGATTTGATAGGGAAGCTGAGAGGTCAAATATACTGTTTAGGTTTTTTACTGCCAAGTCAACACCTTCACTATTACAGTGAAACGTTTTGTCGAGGAAGTTGTCTAAAAGGGATTGAATTTGTTGTTGCCTAATTGTTTTTTGGTAGGTTTCCACACTACTTTCCTTTCATCTATAGTATTTCTTAATATTATTCAGTTTCTTTGGCTTTCGTGCCTCATGATTGAGTATTGCGCTGTTCAAGTATACTGATTTTGCAAATAGGTCTCTCTCTCTCCATTTCTCTCTTTCTCTCTCAATTCAATTTCAATTTAAGGTCTTTATTGGACATGGGAAATATATGTTAACTTTGCCAAAGCAAGTGAAGTAGATAATAAACGAAAGTGAAATTAACAATACAAATGAACAGTAAACATTACACTCGCAGAAGTTCCAAAAGAATAAAGACATTTCAAATGTCATATTATGTCTATACACAGTGTTGTAATGATGTGCAAATAGTTAAAGTACAAAGGGAAAATAAATAAACATACATATGGGTATTTACAATGGTGTTTGTTCTTCACTGGTTGCCCTTTTCTTGTGGCAACAGGTCACACATCTTGCTGCTGTGATGGCACACTGTGGAATTTCACCCAGTAGATATGGGAGTTTATACGAATTCTTTGTGGATCTGTGTAATCTGAGGGAAATACAGTGGGGCAAAAAAGTATTTAGTCAGCCACCAATTGTGCAAGTTCTCCCACTTAAAAAGATGAGAGAGGCCTGTACTTTTCATCATAGGTACATCTTTTTAAGTGGGAGAACTTGCACAATTGGTGGCTGACTAAATACTTTTTTTGCCCCACTGTAGGTGTCTCTAATATGGTCATACATTTGGCAGGAAGTTCAGCTTAGTTTCCACCTCATTTTGTGGGCAATGTGCACATAGCCTGTCTTCTCTTGCGAGCCAGGTCTGCCTACGGCAGCAAGGCTATGCTCACTGAGTCTGTACATAGTCAAAGCTTTCCTTAAAGTTTGGGTCAGTCAAAGTGGTCAGGTATTCTGCCACTGTATACTCTCTGTTTAGCATTCTAGTTTGGTCTGTGTTTTTGTTCATTCTTTCCAATGTGTCATGATTTGGTTGGATCTAATTGTGTTGCTGTCCTAGGGCTTTGTGGGGTGTGTTTGTGTTTGTGAACAGAGCCCCAGGACCAGCTTGCTTGGGGGGCTCTTCTCCAGGTTCATCTCTCAGTAGGTGATGGCTTTGTTATGGAAGATTTGGGAATCAGTTCCTTTTAGGTGGTTGTAGAATTTAGAATCTTTTCTGGACTTTGATAATTAGCGGGTATCGGACAAATTCTGCTCTGCATGCATTATTTGGTGTTTTACGTTTTACACTGAGGATATTTTTGCAGAATCCTGCATGCAGAGTATTTATTTGGTGTTTGTCCCATTGTGTGAATTCTTGGTTGGTGAGCGGACCCCAGACCTCAATAGGTCAATATGTTCTATAACTGATTCAATTATTTTTAGCCACATCCTTAGAGGTTGACCGATTATGATTTTTCAGCGCCGATACTGATTATTGGAGGACCAAAAAAAGCCGATACCGATTAATAGGCCGATGCTTGAAGCATTGTGAAGAGCTGCTGGCAAAACGCACGAAAGTGCTGTTTGAATGAATGCTTACGAGCCTGCTGGTGCCTACCACCGCTCAGTCAGGCTGCTCTATCAAATCATAGACTTAATTATAACATAATAACAGACAGAAATACGAGCCGCAGGTCATTAATATGGTCGAATCCGGAAACTATAATTTCAAAAATGTTTATTATTTCAGTGAAATACGGAACCGTTCCGTATTGTATCTAACGGGTGGCATCCATAAGTCTAAATATTCCTGTTACATTGCATATTTTATCTAAGGGGTGGCATCCATAAGTCTAAATATTCCTGTTACATTGTATATTTTATCTAAGGGGTGGCATCCATAAGTCTAAATATTCCTGTTACATTGCATATTTTATCTAAGGGGTGGCATCCATAAGTCTAAATATTCCTGTTACATTGCATATTTTATCTAAGGGTTGGCATCCATAAGTCTAAATATTCCTGTTACATTGCATATTTTATCTAAGGGGTGGCATCCATAAGTCTAAATATTCCTGTTACATTGTATATTTTATCTAAGGGTGGCATCCATAAGTCTAAATATTCCTGTTACATTGTATATTTTATCTAAGGGGTGGCATCCATAAGTCTAAATATTCCTGTTACATTGTATATTTTATCTAAGGGGTGGCATCCATAAGTCTAAATATTCCTGTTACATTGCATATTTTATCTAAGGGGTGGCATCCATAAGTCTAAATATTCCTGTTACATTGTATATTTTATCTAAGGGGTGGCATCCATAAGTCTAAATATTCCTGTTACATTGCATATTTTATCTAAGGGGTGGCATCCATAAGTCTAAATATTCCTGTTACATTGCATATTTTATCTAAGGGGTGGCATCCATAAGTCTAAATATTCCTGTTACATTGCATATTTTATCTAAGGGGTGGCATCCATAAGTCTAAATATTCCTGTTACATTGCATATTTTATCTAAGGGGTGGCATCCATAAGTCTAAATATTCCTGTTACATTGCATATTTTATCTAACGGGTGGCATCCATAAGTCTAAATATTCCTGTTACATTGCATATTTTATCTAAGGGGTGGCATCCATAAGTCTAAATATTCCTGTTACATTGCATATTTTATCTAAGGGGTGGCATCCATAAGTCTAAATATTCCTGTTACATTGCATATTTTATCTAAGGGGTGGCATCCATAAGTCTAAATATTCCTGTTACATTGCATATTTTATCTAAGGGGTGGCATCCATAAGTCTAAATATTCCTGTTACATTGTATATTTTATCTAAGGGGTGGCATCCATAAGTCTAAATATTCCTGTTACATTGTATATTTTATCTAAGGGGTGGCATCCATAAGTCTAAATATTCCTGTTACATTGTATATTTTATCTAAGGGTTGGCATCCATAAGTCTAAATATTCCTGTTACATTGCATATTTTATCTAAGGGGTGGCATCCATAAGTCTAAATATTCCTGTTACATTGCATATTTTATCTAAGGGGTGGCATCCATAAGTCTAAATATTGTTGTTACATTGCACAACCTTCAATGTTATGTCATAATTACGTAAAATTCTGGCAAATTAGGCAGCCCAAACTGTTGCATATACACTGACTCTGCGTGCAATGAATGCAAGAGAAGTGACACAATTTCACCTGGTTAATATTGCCTACTAACCTGGCTTTCTTTTAGCTAAATATGCAGGTTTAAAGATATATACTTCTGTGTATTGATTTTAAGAAAGGCATTGATGTTTATGGTTCGGTACACATTGGAGCAACGACAGTCCTTTTTCACAAATGCCCACTGCATCGATTATATGCAACGCAGGACACGCTAGATAAACTAGTAATATCATCAACCATGTGTAGTTAACTAGTGATTAAATTGATTGATTGTTTTTTATAAGATACGTTTAATGCTAGCTAGCAACTTACCTTGGCTTACTGCATTCGCTTAACAGGCAGTCTCCTCGTGGAGTGCAATGTTATCAGGTGGTTAGAGCGTTGGACTAGTTAACTGTAAGGTTGCAAGATTGAATCCCCGAGCTGACAAGGTAAAAATCTGTCGTTTTCCCCCTAACAAGGCAGTTAACCCACTGTTCCTAGGTCGTCATTGAAAATAAGAATGTGTTCTTAACTGACTTGCCGAGTTAAATGAAGATTGAATAAAGGTGTAATTAAAAAATATATATATATAATAAGATCGACCAAATCGGTGTCCAAAAATACTGATTTCCGATTGTTATGAAGACTTGAAATCGGACCTAATTAATCGGCCATTCTGATTAATCGGTCGACCTCTAATCCGAATTGGTATGTCGAATCTTATGTTCCTTTTGATGGCATAAAGGCCCTTCTTGCCTTGTCTATCCCTCTCTCTCCCTCTCTCTCCCTCTCTCTCTCTTCTCTCTCTCTCGTTGTTGTTTCTCTGTCTCTCTCTCTGTCTCTCTCCTGTTCTTGCTCTCTCTCTCTCTCTCTCTCCTAAGTCTCTCTCCTCTCTCTCATTGTTGTTCTCTCTGTCTCTCTCTCTCCCTCTCTTTCTTTCTTTGTCTCTCTCTTCTCAGTCTGTGGTACCAATGTCTCACTCTCCTTTTACTTTACTCCTTTAACCCCCCATCGGTATCTCTCTCTCACACACACACACACACATGTCACACACACACACACACACACACACACACACACACACACACACACACACACACACACACACACACACACACACACAGACAACACACACACACACTGATGCTGGGAGCCCTCCAGCTGTGTTTGTGTACACCTTTCTGCACACAGAGGAGACATCTTATTGGCACGCCGTCAGGACCGTACTCATCTACGCAGCACCTTACACTCCTCCTCTATCTGTAGCGCCTTCACTCCAAACCCCTGTCTTCACCTTCTAACCAGTAAATCACCCCTTCCCATCCTGTCCAATAATGTTTGTACCATGTTTTGTGCTGGTCTCTCTTTATGCAGTGTTGTGGTTTCTCTCTTGTCATGATGTGTGTTTTGTACTATATTTTTCTTTTTAATCCCAGCCGTCGTCCCTGTAGGAGGCCTTTTGCCTTTTGGTAGGCTGTCATTGTAAATAAGAATTTGTTCTGAACTGACTTGTCTAGTTAAATAAAGGTTAAATAAATAAATAAAACAATAAAATGACTCGCTTCACCAAACCAGAACACCCCACCCCACCCCACCCCGCCCCACCCCAACCCACCTTACCCCACCCCACCCCACCCCACCCCACCCCACCCCACCCCACCCCAACCCACCTTACCCCACCCCACCCCACCCCAACCCACCCACCCCACCCCACCCCACCCCAACCCACCCCACCCACCCCACCCCACCCCAACCCACCCCCACCCACCCCACCCACCTCACCCCACCCCACCCCACCCCACCCCAACCCACCTTACCCCACCCCACCCCACCCACCCCGCCCCACCCACCCCAACCCACCCCACCCCAACCCACCTTACCCCCCCCACCCCACCCACCCACCCACCCCACCCCACCCACCCCACCCCACCCCACCCCACCCCACCCACCCCACACCAGAGAGTAAGGGAGAGCAGTGACTTTCATTATGACCCAGAGAGTAAGGGAGAGCAGTGACTTTCATTATGACCCAGAGAGTAAGGGACAGCAGTGACTTTCATTATGACCCAGAGAGTAAGGGAGAGCAGTGACTTTCATTATGACCCAGAGAGTAAGGGAGAGCAGTGACTTTCATTATGACCCAGAGAGTAAGGGAGAGCAGTGACTTTCATTATGACCCAGAGAGTAAGGGAGAGCAGTGACTTTCATTATGACCCAGAGAGTAAATAGAGCAGTGACTTTCATTATGACCCAGAGTAAGGGACAGGACACATTTACATTACATTTACATTTACATTTAAGTCATTTAGCAGACGCTCTTATCCAGAGCGACTTACAAATTGGTGCAAACACCTATGACAACCAGTGGAACAGCCACTTGCATCTAAATCTTGTTGGGGGAGAAGGGGGGTGAGAAGGATTACTTACCCTTACTTACCCTATCCTAGGTATTCCTTGAAGAGGGGGGTTTCAGGTGTCTCCGGAAGGTGGTGATTGACCCGCTGTCCTGGCGTCATGAGGGAGTTTGTTCCACCATTGGGGAGAGCAGCGAACAGTTTTGACTGGGCTGAGCGGGAACTGTACTTCCTCAGTGGTAGGAGGCGAGCAGGCCAGAGGTGGATGAACGCAGTGCCCTTGTTTGGGTGTAGGGCCTGATCAGAGCCTGGAGGTACTGAGGTGCCGTTCCCCTCACAGCTCCGTAGGCAGTGACTTTCATTATTACCCAGAGAGTAAGGGAGAGCAGTGACTTTCATTATGACCCAGAGAGTAAGGGAGAGCAGTGACTTTCATTATGACCCAGAGAGTAAGGGAGAGCAGTGACTTTCATTATGACCCAGAGAGTAAGGGAGAGCAGTGACTTTCATTATGACCCAGAGAGTAAGGGAGAGCAGTGACTTTCATTATGACCCAGAGAGTAAGGGAGAGCAGTGACTTTCATTATGACCCAGAGAGTAAGGGAGAGCAGTGACTTTCATTATGACCCAGAGAGTAAGGGAGAGCAGTGACTTTCATTATGACCCAGAGAGTAGGGGAGAGCGGGGACTTTCAAAGCCTCCTACCCTGTTGTTCTCCTGAACAACAAACAGTAAAACAACAGTGCTGACTGGTGCATCGGATCAAAGGTTCGCTAATCACACACACACACACACACACACACACACACACACACACACACACACACACACACACACACACACACACACACACACACACACACACACACACACACACACACACACACACACACACACACACACACACACACACAAACACACACAGGCAGCGCACATAGCCTTGTCATGTAAAACAGCATCCACAATAACAGATCAACAGAGAAATCAAAGGCGTAACGCCAGACACCAGCCGAGTTGGACTAGAGGAGAGATTAGTGTCTGAGCACCGGTTGGCCTAGAGGTCTCACATGATCTTTCAATAGATCTGAGTGAGTATACAGGGAGATACTATGTATGTGCATGGCCTGCGTGCAATGTACGTGTGCATTTGTGTGTGTGTGTACGTGTGCATTTGTGTGTGTGTGTGTGTGTGTGTAACTCATTGACTTGTGCTCTGTGCTTCTATGCAAACAAGTCTGTTTACATGCCAGTCTGCTTAAATCCCCACTTTCTCCCTCTCTCTGTTGTTTCTCCCTCTCTACCCACCTCTCCTTTTCTCTCTCACTTTCCCTGTCTATCTCTCATTCTCTCTCCCTTTCTCTCTCTGCTCTCCTTCTCTGTCTTCTGATTGAGAGTGGGGCTGTGGTCCTCTGTGGTCTGTGTGTTACTGCTGTGTGTTACTGAGAGTGGAGATCAGTCTGTACTGATGAGAGAGATGGAAACAGGAAGGAGTCGCAAAACAAGACCAGCAGAACAGCCTCTGGTGTGTGTGTGTGTGTGTGTGTGTGTGTGTGTGTGTGTGTGTGTGTGTGTGTGTGTGTGTGTGTGTGTGTGTGTGTGTGTGTGTGTGTGTGTGTGTGTGTGTGTGTGTGTGTGTGTGTGTGTAAGTTAGCACAATCGTTTGCTTGTGAGTGAGTGTGCATACTCTACATGTTACATATAGGTAGAGTACTCTACATACGTAGATCGGTGCATTTGTGTGTGTATTAGTGGTTGTATGTGTATATGAATGTGTGTGTGTTTTTGTGCATGAGCGTTCTGTTAAGTTTGAGGGTATTTTTTCCGAGATACAGTCGCTTGGTTTTCCGGAGTGCCAGCGTTCCTGGTGTTCCTCTCATCTCCATGGAGATTCCCATTAGTGTGTCAACAGTGTGACTCCTCCCACTCTCCCCGCCACAACCACAGAAGACAGCTGTTCACAATACACACTGCGACTGTATATAGTGTTTGTGTGTGTGTGTGTGTGTGTGTGTGTGTGTGTGTGTGTGTGTGTGTGTGTGTGTGTGTGTGTGTGTGTGTGTGTGTGTGTGTGTGTGTGTGTGTGTGTGTGTGTGTGTGTGTGTCTACTTTCTGTAGCTCAGTGTGTGTGCAGTGCTCTGTCTCTCTGTAGACTATATGTCGGTAGTGTGTTTGTTAGCTCACTGTATATGTAGGTTATATGCATTATGCAGAGCTAGGAGAGGGTTCTATAAATAAATCAGCCTGCAGTGGGCTGCAGTGGGCTCACAGGCAGAATAATCTATCTGACACCAGGGGGAGAGAGAAACCGAGGGAAAGAGAAAAAACGAGGGGGAGAGAGAGAGAGAGAGAAAGCGAGGAAGGGAGAGAAACTGAGGGAGAGAGAGAAACCGAGAGAGGGAGAGAAACCGAGGGAAAGAGAAAAACTGAGAGGGGGAGAGAGAGAGAAACCGAGGGAGGGAGAGAAACCGAGGGAAAGAGAATAACCGAGGGGGAGAGAGACAGAGAAACCGAGGGAGAGAGAGAAACCGAGGGAGAGAGAGAAACTGAGGGAGAGAGAAAGAAACCGAGGGGGAGAGAGAGAGAAACCGAGAGAGGGAGAGAAACCGAGAGAAAGAGAATAACCGAGGGGGAGAGAGAGAGAGAAACCGAGGGAGGGAGAGAAACCGAGGGAAAGAGAATAACCGAGGGGGAGAGAGACAGAGAAACCGATGGAGAGAGAGAAACCGAGGGAGAGAGAGAAACCGAGGGGAGAGAGAGAGAGAAACCGAGAGAGAGAGAGAGAGAAACCGAGAGAGAGAGAGAAACTGAGGGAGGGAGAGAAACCGAGGGAGGGAGAGAAACTGAGGGAAAGAGAAAAACCGAGGGGGAGAGAGAGAAACCGAGGGGGAGAGAGAGAGAAACCGAGGGAGAGAGAATAACCGAGGGAGAGAGACAGAGAAACCGATGGAGGAGAGGAGAGAGAAACCGAGGGAGAGAGAAACTGAGGAGAGAGAGAAACCGAGGGAGGGAGAGAAACTGAGGAAAAGAGAAAACCGAGGGGGAGAGAGAGAAAAACCGAGGGGGAGAGAGAGAGGGGAAAGAAAACCGAGGGAGAGAGAGAGAGAAACCGAGGGAGAGAGAGGGGAGAACCGAGGAGAGAGACAGAGAAACCGATGGAGAGAGAGAAAACCGAGGGGGAGAGAGAAACTGAGGGAGAGAGAGAAACCGAGGGAGGGAGAGAAACTGAGGAAAAGAAAAAAACCGAGGGGAGAGAGAGAAACCGAGGGGGAGAGAGGGGGGAGAAACCGAGGGAGAGAGAGAAACTGAGGGAAAGAGAATAACCGAGGGGAGAGACAGAGAAACCGATGGAGAGAGAGAAACCGAGGGAGAGAGAGAAACTGAGGGAGAGAGAGAAAAACCGAGGGAGGGAGAGAAACCGAGGGAAGAGAGAAAACCGAGGGGGAGAGAGAGAGAAACCGAGGGAGGGAGAGAGAAACCGAGGGGAAAGAGAATAACCGAGGGAGAGAGACAGAGAAACCGAGGGAGGGAGAGAAACTGAGGGAAAGAGAAAACCGAGGGAGAGAGAGAAACTGAGGGAGGGAGAGAAACCGAGGGAGAGAGAAACTGAGAGAAACCGAGGGGGAGAGAGAGAGAAACCGAGGGAGAGAGAGAAACCGAGGGAGAGAGAGAAGAGAGAGAGAAGAGAGAGAGAGAGAGGGAGAGAAACCGAGGGAAAAAACCGAGAAAAAAACCGAGGGGGGAGAGAAACCGAGGGAAAGAAATAACCGAGGGGGGGAGAGAGAAACCGAGGGAAGAGAAACCGAGGGAAAGAGAAAACCAAGGGGAGAGAGAGAGAGAAACCGAGGGAGGGAGAGAAACCGAGGGAAAGAGAATAACCGAGGGAGAGAGAGACAGAAACCGATGGAGAGAGAGAAACCGAGGGAGAGAGAGAAAACTGAGGGAGAGAGAGAGAAACCGAGGGAGAGAAACTGAGGGAGGGAGAGAAACTGAGGGAGAAGAGAAAACCGAGGGAAAGAGAATAACCGAGGGAGAGAGAGAGAGAAACCGATGGAGAGAGAGAAACCGAGGGAGAGAGAGAAACTGAGGGAGAGAGAGAAACCGAGGGAGGGAGAGAAACTGAGGGGAAGAGAAAAACCGAGGGGAGAGAAACCGAGAGAAACCGAGGGGGAGAGAGAGAGAGAAACCGAGGGAGGGAGAGGGAAACCGAGGGAGGGAGAGAAACTGAGGGAAAGAGAAAAACCGAGGGGGAGAGAGAGAAACCGAGGGGGAGAGAGAGAGAAACCGAGGGAGAGAGAATAACCGAGGGAGAGAGACAGAGAAACCGATGGAGAGAGAGAAACCGAGGGAGAGAGAAACTGAGGGAGAGAGAGAAACCGAGGGAGGGAGAGAAACTGAGGAAAAGAGAAAACCGAGGGGGAGAGAGAGAAACCGAGGGGGAGAAACTGAGGGAAAGAGAAAACCGAGGGAGAGAGAGAGAGGAAGAGAGAAACGAGGGAGAGAGAATAACCGAGGGAGAGAGAAACAGAGAAACCGATGGAGAGAGAGAAACCGAGGGAGAGAGAAACTGAGGGAGAGAGAGAAACCGAGGGAGGGAGAGAAACTGAGGAAAAGAGAAAACCGAGGGGGAGAGAGAGAAACCGAGGGGGAGAGAGAGAAACCGAGGGAGAGAGAGAAACTGAGGGAAAGAGAATAACCGAGGGAGAGAGACAGAGAAACCGATGGAGAGAGAGAAACCGAGGGAGAGAGAGAAACTGAGGGAGAGAGAGAAACCGAGGGAGGGAGAGAAACCGAGGGAAAGAGAAAAACCGAGGGGGAGAGAGAGAGAGAAACCGAGGGAGGGAGAGAAACCGAGGGAAAGAGAATAACCGAGGGGGAGAGAGAGAGAGAAACCGAGGGAGGGAGAGAAACTGAGGGAAAGAGAAAAACCGAGGGAGAGAGAGAAACTGAGGGAAAGAGAAAAACCGAGGGGGAGAGAGAGAAACCGAGGGGGAGAGAGAGAGAAACCGAGGGAGAGAGAGAAACCGAGGGAGAGAGAGAGAGAGAGAGAGAAAGAGAGAGAGAGAGAGAGGGAGAGAAACCGAGGGAAAGAGAAAACCGAGGGGGGGAGAGAGAGAAACCGAGGGAGGGAGAGAAACCGAGGGAAAGAGAATAACCGAGGGGGAGAGAGAGAGAGAAACCGAGGGAGGGAGAGAAACCGAGGGAAAGAGAATAACCGAGGGAGAGAGACAGAGAAACCGAT
>NC_068421.1:13128086-13235586 GCF_023373465.1 Oncorhynchus keta | reverse complement strand
GGTTCCCCCCGGGTGGACAAGCTGGAGGAGCTGATGGGCAGGGGCCTCTACCTGTCAGACATCCCCATCCACGACGCCACGCGTGATGTCATACTGGTGGGACAGCAGGCCAAGGCACAGGACGGCCTCAAGAACAGGATGGACAAACTCAAGGTACAGTCAAACACACATGCAATATGCACACACAAACACACAAGTGCACACACACATACACGTGTGCTCATACTCATTATACTGTCACGTAGACATTCAGCAGCCGGACTCATCCAGCTTCAGAAAAAGAGAAAACGCGTTGGTCACGAAACCTCTACTCCATCATCCCCATTCTACTAATTGTATTTCTATCCCTGTGCTCTTCCCCAGGCAACTCTAGAAAAGACACACCAAGCTCTAGAAGAGGAGAAGAGGAGGACAGTAGACCTTCTCTACTCCATCTTTCCTGGTGACGTGGCCCAGAAGCTGTGGCAGGGGGAGTCTGTCCCCGCCAGGAAGTTTGATGATGTCACCATGCTGTTCTCTGACATCGTGGGCTTCACGGCAGTGTGTGCCCAGTGTACCCCCATGCAGGTCATCAGCATGCTCAACGAGCTCTACACACGCTTCGACTACCAGTGTGGAATACTGGACGTGTATAAGGTAGGAACACACCTGTTTCACTACCAGTGTGGAATCCTAGATGTGTATAAGGTGGGAACACACCTGTTTCACTACCAGTGTGGAATCCTAGATGTGAATAAGGTGGGAACACACACCTGTTTCACTACCAGTGTGGAACCTAGATGGAACACACACCTGTTTCACTACCAGTGTGGAATCCTAGATGTGTATAAGGTAGGAACTAGATGTGTATAAGGTAGGAACACACACCTGTTTCACTACCAGTGTGGAATCCTAGATGTGTATAAGGTAGGAACACACACCTGTTTCACTACCAGTGTGGAATCCTAGATGTGTATAAGGTAGGAACACACACCTGTTTCACTACCAGTGTGGAATCCTAGATGTGTATAAGGTAGGAACACACCTGTTTCACTACCAGTGTGGAATCCTAGATGTGAATAAGGTGGGAACACACACCTGTTTCACTACCAGTGTGGAATCCTAGATGTGAATAAGGTAGGAACACACACCTGTTTCACTACCAGTGTGGAATCCTAGATGTGTATAAGGTAGGAACACACACCTGTTTCACTACCAGTGTGGAATCCTAGATGTGAATAAGGTGGGAACACACACCTGTTTCACTACCAGTGTGGAATCCTAGATGTGAATAAGGTAGGAACACACACCTGTTTCACTACCAGTGTGGAATCCTAGATGTGTATAAGGTAGGAACACACACCTGTTTCACTACCAGTGTGGAATCCTAGATGTGTATAAGGTAGGAACACACACCTGTTTCACTACCAGTGTGGAATCCTAGATGTGAATAAGGTGGGAACACACACCTGTTTCACTACCAGTGTGGAATCCTAGATGTGTATAAGGTGGGAACATACCTGTTTTTACTACCAGTGTGGAATCCTAGATGTGTATAAGGTGGGAACACACACCTGTTTTACTACCAGTGTGGAATCCTAGATGTGTATAAGGTGGGAACACACACCTGTTTTACTACCAGTGTGGAATCCTAGATGTGTAGAAGGTGGGAACACACCTGTTTCACTACCAGTGTGGAATCCTAGATGTGTATAAGGTGGGAACACACACCTGTTTCACTACCAGTGTGGAATCCTAGATGTGAATAAGGTAGGAACACACACCTGTTTCACTACCAGTGTGGAATCCTAGATGTGAATAAGGTAGGAACACACCTGTTTCACTACCAGTGTGGAATCCTAGATGTGTATAAGGTAGGAACACACCTGTTTCACTACCAGTGTGGAATCCTAGATGTGAATAAGGTGGGAACACACACCTGTTTCACTACCAGTGTGGAATCCTAGATGTGAATAAGGTGGGAACACACACCTGTTTCACTACCAGTGTGGAATCCTAGATGTGTATAAGGTAGGAACACACCTGTTTCACTACCAGTGTGGAATCCTAGATGTGAATAAGGTGGGAACACACACCTGTTTCACTACCAGTGTGGAATCCTAGATGTGAATAAGGTAGGAACACACACCTGTTTCACTACCAGTGTGGAATCCTAGATGTGTATAAGGTAGGAACACACCTGTTTCACTACCAGTGTGGAATCCTAGATGTGAATAAGGTAGGAACACACACCTGTTTCACTACCAGTGTGGAATCCTAGATGTGAATAAGGTAGGAACACACCTGTTTCACGTCACAAACTGTACAGTGCATGCTTGTTGTTATATGTTTCAGGGTTTGGGTCGATTCTGAATTGAGTTACGAATTGCTCTTTAATTCCATTTCAAATATTGTATTTGAATTGAATTTGAATTGGCCACACCCCACAGGAAGCAGAATTTAGATTGCATTCAAATTAAAGGAAGTAGAATTTAATTAAGTGAAATTCAAATGCCTTATTTATTCTACACATCACCATAGCAAAGTTTATTTTGACTTGGTTACCAATACCATTTAGCATTAGATTGAAACATTTCATCTTTAAAACTAATTTTCCTAAAACAGTAAAAAATAATTAGTGGTCTAGAAATACTCTAAGATCATGTTGTGGGTTGTCTTAAATAATTCATAACTCCCTTAAATGTTTTTAAATATCAGAAACAAAATGTAGATCAAACTGTTTGACATATTTGAGTTAAAATAAAACTCATATTGTAACGGTCTTCTTCCTCCTCTGACGAGGAGTATTAGGAAGGATCGGAGGACGAATGCGCAGCGTGGTTAGTGTCCATATTGTTTTAATGAGAATACTGAACACTGAACAAAAACAATAAAACGACAAAACGAACAGTCCTGAACGGTGAAGCAAAACACAGGACAGAAAATAATCACCCACAACTCAAGGGTGAAAACAGGCTACCTTAGTATGGTTCTCAATCAGAGACAACCAGGCTACCTTAGTATGGTTCTCAATCAGGGACAACCAGGCTACCTTAGTATGGTTCTCAATCAGAGACAACCAGGCTACCTTAGTATGGTTCTCAATCAGAGACAACCAGGCTACCTTAGTATGGTTCTCAATCAGGGACAACCAGGCTACCTTAGTATGGTTCTCAATCAGAGACAACCAGGCTACCTTAGTATGGTTCTCAATCAGGGACAACCAGGCTACCTTAGTATGGTTCTCAATCAGGGACAACCAGGCTACCTTAGTATGGTTCTCAATCAGGGACAACCAGGCTACCTTAGTATGGTTCTCAATCAGGGACAACCAGGCTACCTTAGTATGGTTCTCAATCAGGGACAACCAGGCTACCTTAGTATGGTTCTCAATCAGGGACAACCAGGCTACCTAAGTATGGTTCTCAATCAGGGACAACGATTGACAGCTGCCTCTGATTGAGAACCATACCAGGCCAAACACAGAAATCCCAAATCCTAGAAAAAAGAACATAGACTGCCCACCCCAACTCACGCCCTGACCACACTAAAACAAAGACCAAACAAAAGAACTAAGGTCAGAACGTGACACATATTTCAAATGGTATGTGTATTCGTTGTATTAATAAGTGGTAGATTTGTCAAATGAATGAGATTTTCATGTTACACATCTCAGTTGACTCAAATCAAATTAAATTCAAATTATGCTTCCTGTGGAGTGTGGCCAATTGAAATTAAATTGAAATTCATTGTTTGAATTGGATTAAATTCAGAAATGCTGAATTGACTCCAACCCTGATATGTGTCATCTGTCCACATAGGAGAGGTATAGTGCAATTGAGTAATGGTGCTGCCGTGGGTAAATACAAGGATCAATCAAGTTGTGTTTTATATCAGCACTGTGTGTGTGCGTGTGTGTGCGTGTGTGCATATGTATCGGGTGGAAAAACACACTGATTAATGGCTAATGCAACAGTGCTTAACAACATTGTGTCAATACTGGCTGCCTGACAGAGTGGTATTACAACAAGGCCCAGTGCGTCCATTAACAACCATCACTCCCTCCATCCATCTAGGACTACATCAGCTCTCTATCCATCCCTCCATCCATCTAGCACTACATCAGCTCTCTATCCATCCCTCCATCCATCTAGCACTACATCAGCTCTCTATCCATCCCTCCATCCATCTAGCACTACATCAGCTCTCTATCCATCCCTCCATCCATCTAGCACTACATCAGCTCTCTATCCATCCCTCCATCCATCTAGCACTACATCAGCTCTCTATCCATCCCTCCATCCATCTAGCACTACATCAGCTCTCTATCCATCCCTCCATCCATCTAGCACTACATCAGCTCTCTATCCATCCCTCCATCCATCTAGCACTACATCAGCTCTCTATCCATCCCTCCATCCATCTAGCACTACATCAGCTCTCTATCCATCCCTCCATCCATCTAGCACTACATCAGCTCTCTATCCATCCCTCCATCCATCTAGCACTACATCAGCTCTCTATCCATCCCTCCATCCATCTAGCACTACATCAGCTCTCTATCCATCCCTCCATCCATCTAGCACTACATCAGCTCTCTATCCATCCATCCATCCATCCATCTAGCACTACATCAGCTCTCTATCCATCCCTCCATCCATCTAGCACTACATCAGCTCTCTATCCATCCCTCCATCCATCTAGCATTACATCAGCTCTCGTTCTTCGCCAGGGTTTGAGTCAGCACTACATCAGCTCTCGTCCTTCGCCAGGGTTTGAGTCAGCACTACATCAGCTCTCGTTCTTCGCCAGGGTTTGAGTCAGCACTACATCAGCTCTCGTTCTTCGCCAGGGTTTGAGTCAGCACTACATCAGCTCTCGTCCTTCGCCAGGGTTTGAGTCAGCACTACATCAGCTCTCGTTCTTCGCCAGGGTTTGAGTCAGCACTACATCAGCTCTCGTCCTTCGCCAGGGTTTGAGTCAGCACTACATCAGCTCTCGTCCTTCGCCAGGGTTTGAGTCAGCACTACATCAGCTCTCTATCCATCCCTCCATCCATCTAGCACTACATCAGCTCTCGTCCTTCGCCAGGGTTTGAGTCAGCACAGATACAGCAGCTTTTCTTACCCTTCCTTTCCTTTCTCCTCAACCTTCTACTTTTTTACTTGACTCTTCCCCCTTCTCTCTTTCTACTTCTATTTCCTCTCGTCTCCACTTTCTCATCTCTCCCTCTCTTTTCCTGCTCTATGTGAGGAGAGGGCGGGGGGAGGGGGAGAGAGGAGTCCCATACGTTCCCATTGTCATGGTTAATCTGGATAAATGACTGTGACTGGAAGAAAATGAGAGTTGTGTTTCTTGTCGTCAGGTACAGCTTGTCTGAGTGTTTATTTTAATTCTGCCAATAACATTGTCAGGATAAATGTTATGAAAATATTTAAATTTGATTAAGTATAGAACTCAAATCAAATGAAATCGTCATGGCTTCATGGACTCTTCTCCAATCCCCATATAGATTGAGACTATAGGCGACGCCTACTGTGTTGCGGGCGGGCTCCACCGGAAGATTGACAGCCATGCCAAGCCAATCGCACTCATGGCCCTGAAGATGATGGAGCTGTCAGAGGAGGTGTTAACGCCGGACGGCAAGTCCATCAAGGTGAGTCTTCGCTTGGCACAGGAGAGGGGATGGGCTATTTCTCCCTCACTCTCTTTTTCTGTCATCTTTTCTATCTCCCTTTTCACTCCTCCTCTTTTTCCTCACTTCCTCTTTCTTTCTTTCTTTCTTTCTTTCTTTCTTTCTTTCTTTCTTTCTTTCTTTCTTTCTATCTCTTTTCACCCTCTCCTCCTACTGTCTGTCTCTCTTCTCATTCAAATGTATATGTGGTTTACACCTGGAATTTAAAGCATCTATCAGCTTATCAGTGCGGTGCTGTGTTGTGCCACAGACAGAAGGGGTGTAACCCAGACATGTCACAGGGGCTATAGAGCTGAAACATCCATTTAGAAAGTTTTCTTACCACCAAATATGGTAGTGAGAGGAAGTCCAGTCGCTGGTAGTGGGAGAGGATGGAACTAGGTGAAACTGGGCCAAGTTGTCATCGATGAAACATCTGATCTCAAAAAATGTTTCTGTTCCCAAAACTAGAATGCGCTATGAACACAGTGCACTCAGTTTTATAAGTTTAAAAGCAGTTTTTTAGTAGGAGTGCAAGGTCGAATTGAGTTTGTGCACATGCACACTTCACAGAGGAGGCATTCCCTAATGGAATACATGCTACAACACGGCAATAGAATCTCTCTATCTCGCCAGCTCGTGCTTGGCTTTGCCCACCTCCTTGCTTGTTCTGCCGACCATGCTTCATTTGCTCCCACTGTAATGTGTTGTGTTGTGCTAGCTGTGTTGTGATGTGTTGTGCTAGCTGTGTTGTATTAAGTTCCGCTAGCTGTGTTATGTTGTGCTAGATTGTGCGGTGTTGCTCTAGCTGTGTTGTGTTGTGCTAGCTGTGTTGTGCTAGCTGTGTTGTGTTGCGCTATCTGTGTTGTGATGTGTTGCGCAAGCTGTGTTATGTTGTGCTAGATTGTGCTGTGTTGCTCTAGCTGTGTTGTGTTGTGCTAGCTGTGTTGTGTTGTGCTAGCTGTGTTGTGCTAGCTGTGTTGTGTTGCGCTATCTGTGTTGTGATGTGTTGTGCTAGCTGTGTTGTGATGTGTTGTGCTAGCTGTGTTGTGCTGTGTTGCTCTAGCTGTGTTGTGATGTGTTGTGCTAGCTGTGTTGTGCTGTGTTGCTCTAGCTGTGTTGTGTTGTGCTAGCTGTGTTGTGCTAGCTGTGTTGTGTTGCGCTATCTGTGTTGTGATGTGTTGCGCTAGCTGTGTTATGTTGTGCTAGATTGTGCTGTGTTGCTCTAGCTGTGTTGTGTTGTGCTAGCTGTGTTGTGCTAGCTGTGTTGTGTTGCGCTATCTGTGTTGTGATGTGTTGTGCTAGCTGTGTTGTGATGTGTTGTGCTAGCTGTGTTGTGATGTGTTTTGCTAGCTGTGTTGTGATGTGTTGTGCTAGCTGTGTTGTGTTATGTTGTGCTTTATTGTGCTGTGTTGTGTTGTGCTATCTGTGTTGTGATGTGTTGTGCTAGCTGTGTTGTGTTGTGCTATCTGTGTTGTGATGTGTTGTGCTAGCTGTGTTGTGTTGTGCTGTGTTGAGCTAGCTGTGTTGTGTTGTGCTAGCTGTGTTGTGTTGTGTCATGCTAGCTGTATTGTGCTAGCTGTGTTGTGTTGTGCTGTGTTGAGCTAGCTGTGTTGTGTTGTGCTAGCTGTGTTGTGTTGTGCTAGCTGTGTTGTGTTGTGTCATGCTAGCTGTATTGTGCTAGCTGTGTTGTGCTAGTTGCTTCGTCCCATTGGCTGGCTGACAGTCCCAGATGTGTGTGTGTTATAATCGTCGTGGCCCATTGGGAAGGAAGTTCTTAACCAGCTGTAGATGCTGACAATGGAGCCCCTCTCATCTTCCCCTTCACTGACGATGAGATGAAACGTGTCTTCACAAGGAAGGGAGCACACACACACACACACACACACACACACACACACACACACACACACACACACACACACGGACCGACACTATAATGGGTTTGTCTTTTTGTGTGTGTACCATAAATGAGTGTTTGTGGATGTCCGTGTGCATAATAATGCTTGCAGTGTGTGATCACAGCACGCATGTGTGTAATTGACTTATTGCCGACACACCGGTCGTCACGTGATGGATAGAACATGGGAATGCGTAGTGTGCAGTTGCCATGGTGATGGGAGAATCGTGACATGGCAGCAGGGGCTGTTTTTGGCTAATTAATGCCGGTTGTTTCTGTTACGCTGTTGTTTTAATGTGTTACAGGAAATACATGAGCTTTGTGTTGGGTTGTATTGTGTTACAGGAAATACATGAGCTTTGTGTTGGGTTGTATTGTGTTACAGGAAATACATGAGCTTTGTGTTGGGTTGTATTGTGTTACAGAGAATACATGAGCTTTGTGTTGGGTTGTATTGTGTTACAGAGAATACATGAGCTTTGTGTTGGGTTGTATTGTGTTACAGAGAATACATGAGCTTTGTGTTGGGTTGTATTGTGTTACAGAGAATACATGAGCTTTGTGTTGGGTTGTATTGTGTTACAGAGAATACATGAGCTTTGTGTTGGGTTATATTGTGTTACAGAGAATACATGAGCTTTGTGTTGGGTTATATTGTGTTACATAGAATACATGAGCTTTGTGTTGGGTTATATTGTGTTACAGAGAATACATGAGCTTTGTGTTGGGTTGTATTGTGTTACAGAATACATGAGCTTTGTGTTGGGTTGTATTGTGTTACATAGAATACATGAGCTTTGTGTTGGGTTGTATTGTGTTACAGAGAATACATGAGCTTTGTGTTGGGTTGTATTGTGTTACAGAGAATGCATGAGCTTTGTGTTGGGTTGTAATGTGTTACAGAGAATACATGAGCTTTGTGTTGGGTTGTATTGTGTTACAGAGAATAAATGAGCTTTGTGTTGGGTTATATTGTGTTACAGAGAATACATGAGCTTTGTGTTGGGTTATATTGTGTTACAGAGAATACATGAGCTTTGTGTTGGGTTATATTGTGTTACAGAGAATACATGAGCTTTGTGTTGGGTTGTATTGTGTTACAGAGAATACATGAGCTTTGTGTTAGGTTATATTGTGTTACAGAGAATACATGAGCTTTGTGTTGGGTTGTATTGTGTTACATAGAATACATGAGCTTTGTGTTGGGTTGTATTGTGTTACAGAATACATGAGCTTTGTGTTGGGTTGTATTGTGTTACAGAGAATACATGAGCTTTGTGTTGGGTTGTATTGTGTTACATAGAATACATGAGCTTTGTGTTGGGTTGTATTGTGTTACAGAGAATACATGAGCTTTGTGTTGGGTTGTATTGTGTTACAGAGAATACATGAGCTTTGTGTTGGGTTGTATTGTGTTACATAGAATACATGAGCTTTGTGTTGGGTTGTATTGTGTTACAGAGAATACATGAGCTTTGTGTTGGGTTGTATTGTGTTACAGAGAATACATGAGCTTTGTGTTGGGTTGTATTGTGTTACAGAGAATAAATGAGCTTTGTGTTGGGTTGTATTGTGTTACAGAGAATAAATGAGCTTTGTGTTGGGTTGTATTGTGTTACAGAATACATGAGCTTTGTGTTGGGTTATATTGTGTTACAGAGAATACATGAGCTTTGTGTTGGGTTGTATTGTGTTACAGAGAATACATGAGCTTTGTGTTGGGTTATATTGTGTTACAGAGAATACATGAGCTTTGTGTTGGGTTGTATTGTGTTACAGAGAATACATGAGCTTTGTGTTGGGTTGTATTGTGTTACAGAGAATACATGAGCTTTGTGTTGGGTTGTATTGTGTTACAGAGAATACATGAGCTTTGTGTTGGGTTGTATTGTGTTACAGAGAATACATGAGCTTTGTGTTGGGTTGTATTGTGTTACAGAGAATACATGAGCTTTGTGTTGGGTTGTATTGTGTTACAGAGAATACATGAGCTTTGTGTTGGGTTGTATTGTGTTACAGAGAATACATGAGCTTTGTGTTGGGTTGTATTGTGTTACAGAGAATACATGAGCTTTGTGTTGGGTTGTATTGTGTTACAGAGAATACATGAGCTTTGTGTTGGGTTATATTGTGTTACAGAGAATACATGAGCTTTGTGTTGGGTTGTATTGTGTTACAGAGAATACATGAGCTTTGTGTTGGGTTGTATTGTGTTACAGAGAATACATGAGCTTTGTGTTGGGTTATATTGTGTTACAGAGAATACATGAGCTTTGTGTTGGGTTGTATTGTGTTACGTTACATAGAAGGTCACGTTCAGGCAGTCTATCTTCCTCACATCTCCATAGGTAGAGGCTCTTTTCTGTTACAGCTGTCAGAGTCAACACTGACATTAGAAAACATGGTGTGTGTGTGTGTGTGTGTGTGTGTGTGTGTGTGTGTGTGTGTGTGTGTGTGTGTGTGTGTGTGTGTGTGTGTGTGTGTGTGTGTGCGTGCGTGCGTGCGTGCGTGCGTGTGTGTGAGGGGGGAGGGGCTTCTAGCATGCTTCAACCTAGACTTTCTATTTATGGCAATCAGCAGTAAAAATATCCAACCTCACACAATCTCTGTCTCTGTCTATCGGCATGACAACAAGGGTGCTGGGGATCACATGTACAGTCACGACCGAAATTATTGGCACCCTTAATAGAGATGAGTAAAAAAGAGTGTATAAAATAAATTATACAAATACTGAACATGGGGAAATGCTATTATTTTATACCAGCACAATTACTCACAGAAAAATGGGGTTTCAATTATTTGAGCCCCTATCTTTTTGAGAAAAATAATATTCCTTGTTTAACAAGAGCAATTGTGTTTGTTTAAAACAATATAATTTAGCACTTTTGACCATACAATACAGCTCATTATTTATATCATATATTAATGCTGTATTTTGTGCTCATCTTTACGAAGGGTGCCAATAATTTTGGTCGTGACTGTATGTAGCTATATGGTGAGCTGGATACAGTGCATTCGGAAAGTATTCAGACCCCTTGACTTTTCGACATTTTGTTACATTATAGCCTTATTCTAAAATGGATTAAATAGTCACCCCCCTCATCAATCTATACACAATACCCCATTATAACAAAGCAAAGACAGGTTTTTAGATGTTTTTGAAAAATAAATAAAGTACTGAAATATCATATTTACATAAGTATTCAGACCATTTACTCAGTACTTTGTTGAACCACCTTTGGCAGCGATTACACCCTAGAAGACTCGAGACTATGACGCTACAAGCTTGGCACATCTGTATTTGTGGAGTTTCTCCCATTCCACTCTGCAGATCCTCTCAAGCTCTGTCATGTTGGATGGGGAGTGTCGCTGCACAACTATTTTCAGGTCTCTCCAGAGATGTTTGATCGGGTTCAAGTCCGGGCTCTGGCTGGGCCACTCAAGGACATTCAGAGACTTGTCCCGAAGCCACTCCTGCATTGTGTTGGCTGTGTGCTTAGGGTCGTTGTCCTGTTGGAAGGTGAACCTTTGCCCTAGTCTGAGGTTCTGAGCACTCTGGAGCAGATTTTCATTAAGGTTCTCTCTGTGCGTTGCTCCGTTCATCTTTCCCTCGATCCAGACTAGTCTCAGCTGAAAAAGATCCCCACAGCATGATGCTGACACCTCCATGCTTCACCATAGGGATGGTGCCAGGTTTCCTCTAGACGTGACACTTGGCATTCAAGTTAAAGAGTTCAATCTTGGTTTCATCAGACCAGAGAATCTTGTTTCTCATGGTCTGAGAGTCTTTAGGTGCCTTGTGGCAAACTCCAAGCGGGCTGTCATGTGCTTTTTACTGAGGAGTGGCTTCTGTCTGGCCACTCTACCATAAAGGTCTGATTGGTGGAGTGCTGCAGAGATGGTTGTCCTTCTGGAAAGTTCTCCCATCTCCACAGAAGAACTCTGGAGATCTGTCAGAGTGACCATCAGGTTCTTGGTCACCTCCCTGACCAAGGCCCTTCTCCACTGATTGCTCAGTTTGTCCAGGCGGCCAGCTCCTGGAAGAGTCTTGGTGGTTCCAAACTTCTTCCATTTAAGAATGATGGAGGCCAGTGTGTTCTTGGGGAGCTTCAATGCTGCACGTTTGTGTACCCTTCCCCAGATTCATGCCTCAACACCATGTTGTCTCGGAGCTCTTCAAATAATTCCTTCGAGCTCATGGCTTGTTTTTTGCTCTGACATGTACTGTCAACTGTGGGACCTTATATAGACAGATGTGTGCCTTTCCAAATCATGTCCAATCAATTGAATTTACCTCAGGTGAACTCCAATCGAGTTGTAGAAACATCTCAAGGATGATAATGGAAACAGGATGCACCTGATATAAATATGTATTCAGACCCTTTTTATTTTTAATATATTTACACAAATGTATAAAAACCTGTTTTTCATTTGTCATTATGGAGTATTGTGTGTAGATTGATGAGGGAAATCCAATTTAGAACAAGGCTGTAACGTAACAATGTGTGGAAAATGTCAAGGTGTTTGAATATTTTCTGAATGTGCTGTTTGTCCTGGTTCAAACCAGGCTTCTGAAGGAGAGCTCTGCTGGTTGTCTAGAAGGAACACTGTTTAAACTATCTGTCTGTCTGTAGAGCTGCATCGTTTATCTCTCTATTCATTCTAACTCTGATGCGAAGAGGACATTTCAGAGAGAGAGTCCTTTTGTCCTTAAAAACGGCAACTACACAATTCCAATGTTGTGTGTGTGCGTGTGTGTGTGTGTGGCCATGCATGTGTATGCCTGTATCAGTCTGCACCTGAGGGCATGTGTCTGGTGTGTGTGTGTGTGTGTGTGTGTGTGTGTGTGTGTGTGTGTGTGTGTGTGTGTGTGTGTGTGTGTGTGTGTGTGTGTGTGTGTGTGTGTGTGTGTGTGTGTGTGTGTGTGTGTGTCTGGTGTGTGTGTGTGTGTGCGTGTGTGTTTGTGTTTGTGGCCTATAGTTGTGATTAATTCACTGGCCATTGTTCCAGAAATAGACTGGCATAGCTATGCCCTGTAGCCCTGTTCTCTGTCTCACTGTCTATCTGTCTGTCTCTCCCTCTTTCTTTCTCTCTCTCTCTGTCTCTCTCTTTCTCTCTCTCTCTCTCTCATTCTTTGTTCCCTTGCTCTGAGGAAAAGAGGAGAGATGCTCTGCTCGTTCAAACCACTTCAGCCGGATAAACGCTCTTCAGTCAGCGTGTTCACAACTAGCCAATACCACTGTGTTATGTAAACTAGTCTATGAACGAGAGAGAGAAAGAGAGAGAGGGAGAGAGAGGAGGAGGAGAGAAAGAGAGAGAGGGAGAGAGAGGAGGAGGAGAGAAAGAGAGAGAGAGAGGAGGAGGAGAGAAAGAGAGAGAGATGGGGAGGGAGAGAGAGGAGGAGGAGAGAAAGAGAGAGAGGGAGAGAGAGGAGGAGGAGAGAAAGAGAGAGAGGGAGAGAGAGGAGGAGGAGAGAAAGAGGAGAGATAGTTTTGACCCATATTACTGTTTTAAAATCACATATTCCAGAACATCACAATGGTCTAGAGAACCGTGTTCAATGTACCTCACTGCTGTCGGTTGGGATTGGCTGCTTTAGAGCTGCAGTGTGTTTTGATTGGTCTGTTCTGACTCTGTGCTGACTCACAGAAGAGTGAGAGATAGAGGGGAGGGGGGTAAAGTATGAGAGGGGGGACAGAGAACTAGAGAGGGGAGAGGGGGACAGAGGAACAGA
This sequence comes from Oncorhynchus keta, assembly GCF_023373465.1. Classification (NCBI taxonomy): domain Eukaryota; kingdom Metazoa; phylum Chordata; class Actinopteri; order Salmoniformes; family Salmonidae; genus Oncorhynchus; species Oncorhynchus keta. Next base: position 13,222,299 of record NC_068421.1, on the reverse strand, counting down.
GAGGGGACAGAGAAACAGAGAGGGGAGAGGGGGACAGAGGAACAGAGAGGGGACAGAGGAACAGAGAGGGAGAGGGGGACAGAGAAACAGAGAGGGGAGAGGGGGACAGAGGAACAGAGAGGGGACAGAGGAACAGAGAGGGGAGAGGGGGACAGAGACACAGAGAGGGGAGAGGGGGACAGAGAAACAGAGAGGGGAGAGGGGGACAGAGAAACAGAGAGGGGACAGAGGGACAGAGAGAGGAGAGGGGGACAGAGAAACAGAGAGGGGAGAGGGGGACAGAGGAACAGAGAGGGGACAGAGGAACAGAGAGGGAGAGGGGGACAGAGATACAGAGAGGGGAGAGGGGGACAGAGATACAGAGAGGGGAGAGGGGGACAGAGAAACAGAGAGGGGAGAGGGGGACAGAGATACAGAGAGGGGAGAGGGGGACAGAGAAACAGAGAGGGGAGAGGGGGACAGAGAAACAGAGAGGGGAGAGGGGGACAGAGAAACAGAGAGGGGAGAGGGGGACAGAGAAACAGAGAGGGGAGAGGGGGACAGAGAAACAGAGAGGGGAGAGGGGGACAGAGAAACAGAGAGGGGAGAGGGGGACAGAGAAACAGAGAGGGGAGAGGGGACAGAGAAACAGAGAGGGGGGGAGGGGGACAGAGAACTAGAGAGGGGAGAGGGGGACAGAGAAACAGAGAGGGGAGAGGGGACAGAGAAACAGAGGGGAGAGGGGACAGAGAACTAGAGAGTTGAGAGGGGGACAGAGAGGGGAGAGGGGGACAGAGAAATAGAGAGGGGAGAGGGGGACAGAGAACTATAGAGGTGAGAGGGGGACAGAGAGGGGAGAGGGGGACAGAGAAACAGACAGGTGAGAGGGGGACAGATAACTAGAGAGGGGAGAGGGGGACAGAGAGGGGAGAGGGAACAGAGAAACAGAGAGGGGTCAGGGGGACAGAGAAATAGAGAGGGGAGAGGGGGGCCGAGAGGGGAGAGGGGACAGAGAAACAGAGAGGGGTGAGGGGGACAGAGAAATAGAGAGGGGAGAGGGGGACAGAGAGGGGAGAGGGGACAGAGAAACAGAGAGGGGACAGAGAAATAGAGAGGGGAGAGGGGGACAGAGAAACAGAGAGGGGACAGAGAAATAGAGAGGGGAGAGGGGGACAGAGAGGGGAGAGAGGACAGAGAGAAAACAGAGAGGGGAGAGGGGGACAGAGAAACAGAGAGGGGAGAGGGGACAGAGAAACAGAGAGGGGAGAGGGGGACAGTGAGGGGAGAGGGGGACAGAGAAACAGAGAGGGGAGAGGGGACAGAGAAACAGAGAGGGGAGAGGGGGACAGACAAACAGAGAGGGGACAGAGAAACAGAGGGGAGAGGGGACAGAGAAACAGAGAGGGGAGAGGGCGATGGAGACCTAGAGGGGGGAGAGGGGGACAGAGAAACAGAGAGGGGAGAGGGGACAGATAAACAGAGAGGGGGGACAGAGAAACAGAGAGGGGAGAGAGGACAGATACACAGAGAGGGGACAGAGAAACAGAGAGGGGACAGAGGACAGAGAAACAGAGAGGGGGACAGAGAAACAGAGAGGGGAGAGGGGAGAGGGGGACAGAGAAACAGAGAGGGGAGAGGGGACAGAGAGGGGAGAGGGGGACAGAGAAACAGAGAGCGGACAGAGGACAGAGAAACAGAGAGGGGGACAGAGAAACAGAGAGGGGAGAGGGGGACAGAGAAACAGAGAGGGGAGAGGGGACAGAGAGGGGAGAGGGGACAGAGAAACAGAGAGGGAGAGGGGGACAGAGAAACAGAGAGGGGAGAGGGGACAGAGAAACAGAGAGGGGAGAGGGGGACAGAGAAACCGAGAGGGGACAGAGAAACAGAGAGGGGAGAAGGGACAGCGAAACAGAGAGGGGAGAGGGGGACAGAGAAACAGAGAGGGGACAGAGAAACAGAGAGGGGGGAGAGGACAGATAAACAGAGAGGGGAGAGGGGACAGAGAAACAGAGAGGGGAGAGAGGACAGATAAACAGAGAGGGGAGAGGGGACAGAGAAACAGAGAGGGGAGAGGGCGACGGAGACCTAGAGGGGGGAGAGGGGGACAGAGAAACAGAGAGGGGAGAGGGGACAGAGAAACAGAGAGGGGAGAGGGACAGAGAAACAGAGAGGGGACAGAGAAACAGAGAGGGGGGACAGAGAAACAGAGAGGGGAGAGAGGACAGATAAACAGAGAGGGGAGAGGGCGACGGAGACCTAGAGGGGGGAGAGGGGGACAGAGAGGGGAGAGGGGAACAGAGAAACAGAGAGGGGAGAGGGGGACAGAGAAACAGAGAGGGGACAGGGGACAGAGAAACAGAGAGGGGAGAGGGGGACAGAGAGGGGAGAGGGGGACAGAGAAACAGAGAGGGGAGAGAGGACAGATAAACAGAGAGGGGAGAGGGGACAGAGAAACAGAGAGGGGAGAGAGGACAGATAAACAGAGAGGGGAGAGGGGACAGAGAAACAGAGAGGGGAGAGGGCGACAGAGACCTAGAGGGGGGAGAGGGGGACAGAGAGGGGAGAGGGGGACAGAGAAACAGAGAGGAGAGAGGGGACAGGGAAACAGAGATGGGAGAGGGGGGACAGAGAAACAGAGAGAGGGGAGAGGGGACAGAGAAACAGAGAGGGGAGAGGGGGACAGAGATACAGAGAGGGGGACAGAGAAACAGAGAGGGGAGAGGGGGACAGAGAAACAGAGAGGGGACAGAGAAACAGAGAGGGGAGAGGGGACAGAGAAACAGAGAGGGGAGAGGGGGACAGAGAAACAGAGAGGGGACAGAGAAACAGAGAGGGGAGAGGGGACAGAGAAACAGAGAGGGGAGAGGGGGACAGAGAAAAAGAGAGGGGAGAGGGGGACAGAGAAACAGAGAGGGGAGAGGGGACAGAGAAACAGAGAAACAAAGAAACGAGAGGGAGAGGGGGACAGAGAAACAGAGAGGGACAGAGAAACAGAGAGGGGAGAGGGGGACAGAGAAACAGAGAGGGGAGAGGGGGACAGAGAAAAAGAGAGGGGAGAGGGGGACAGAGAAACAGAGAGGGGAGAGGGGACAGAGAAACAGAGAGGGGAGAGGGACAGAGAAACAGAGAGGGGAGAGGGGACAGAGAAACAGAGAGGGGACAGAGAAACAGAGAGGGGAGAGGGGGACAGAGAAACAGAGGGGGGACAGAGAAACAGAGAGGGGAGAGGGGGACAGAGAAACAGAGAGGGGAGAGGGGACAGAGAAACAGAGAGGGGAGAGGGGGACAGAGAAAAGAGAGGGGGAGAGGGGAGGGGACAGAGAAACAGAGAGGGGGGACAGAGAAACAGAGAGGGAGAGGGGGACAGAGAAACAGAGAGAGAGGAGGGGGACAGAGAAACAGAGAGGGAGAGGGGACAGAGAAACAGAGAGGGGAGGGAGACAGAGAAACAGAGAGGGAGAGGGGGACAGAGGAACAGAGAGGGGAGGGGACAGAGAGGGGAGAGGGGGGGACAGAGAGGGAGAGGGGGACAGAGAAACAGAGAGGGGACAGAGAAACAGAGAGGGGAGAGGGGGACAGAGAAACAGAGGGGAGAGGGGGACAGAGAAACAGAGAGGGGAGAGGGGGACAGAGAAACAGAGAGGGGAGAGGGGAAACAGAGACACACACCAGACACATGCCCTCAGGTGCACAGACTGATACAGGCATACACATACACATGCATGGCCACACACACGCACACACACAACATTAGAATTGTGTAGTTGCCGTTTTTAAGGACAAAAGGACACTCTTTCTCTCTCTCTCTGAAATGTCCTCTTCGCTGGACATCAGAGTTAGAATGAATAGAGAGATAAACGATGCAGCTCTACAGACAGACAGATAGTTTAAACAGTGTTCCTTCTAGACAACCAGCATGATCAGAACTAGCCAATACCAATCTGTCCATCTCTATAACAGTGTGATCAGAACTAGCCAATACCAATCTGTCCATCTCTATAACAGTGTGATCAGAACTAATACCAATCTGTCCATCTCTATAACAGTGTGATCAGAACTAGCCAATACCAATCTGTCCATCTCTATAACAGTGTGATCAGAACTAGCCAATACCAATCTGTCCATCTCTATAACAGTGTGATCAGAACTAGCCAATACCAATCTGTCCATCTCTATAACAGTGTGATCAGAACTAGCCAATACCAATCTGTCCATCTCTATAACAGTGTGATCAGAACTAGCCAATACCAATCTGTCCATCTCTATAACAGTGTGATCAGAACTAGCCAATACCAATCTGTCCATCTCTATAACATTGTGATCAGAACTAGCCAATACCAATCTGTCCATCTCTATAACATTGTGATCAGAACTAGCCAATACCAATCTGTCCATCTCTATAACAGCGTGATCAGAACTAGCCAATACCAATCTGTCCATCTCTATAACAGCGTGATCAGAACTAATACCAATCTGTCCATCTCTATAACATTGTGATCAGAACTAGCCAATACCAATCTGTCCATCTCTATAACAGCGTGATCAGAACTAGCCAATACCAATCTGTCCATCTCTATAACATTGTGATCAGAATAGCAAACCTTTGCCCTCACGTTTTCCTCGCTCTCTCTTCCTCCCCCTCTTCACTCGCTCTCTCTCTCTCATTGCCAAGGTTACCCACATTAGTGTGCTGGCATGTGCTCAGTGCCGTTAGTAACCGTGGAGATGAGATACTGAAGTGGATCATTAGAGATGATATGTGTTTGTGTGTTGTGTGTCAGACCTACAATGAAGTGTGTTTAAAGTGCGATGATCAAATTTAAATCCCAGCTATAATAATATACTTATAATTTTTTTTTTTAATTTTACCTTTATTTAACCAGGCAGTTAAGAACATATTCTTATTTTCAATGACGGCCTGGGAACAGTGGGCAGAACAATGACTGTCTGTTCAGGGGCAGAACGACAGATTTGTACCTTGTCAGCTCGGGGGTTTGAACTCGCAACCTTCCGGTTACTAGTCCAACGCTCTAACCACTAGGCTACGCTGCCGCCCCAATTACACCTGCTCTTTCCATGACAGACTGACCAGGTGGATCCAGGTGAAATCTATGACCCCTTATTGATGTTACTTGTTAAATCCACTTCAATCAGTGTAAATGAAGGGAAGGAGACAGGTTAAAGAAGGAGTTTTAAGCCTTGAGACAATCGAGACATGGATTGTGTTTGTGTGTCATTCAGGGGGGGTCAATGGGCAAGACAAAGGATTTAAGTGCCCTTAAACGGGGTATGGTAATAAGTGCCTTTAAACGGGGTATGGTAATAAGTGCCTTTAAACGGGGTATGGTAATAAGTGCCTTTAAACGGGTTATGGTAATAAGTGCCTTTAAACGGGGTATGGTAATAAGTGCCTTTAAACGGGGTATGGTAATAAGTGCCTTTAAACGGGAATGGTAGTAAGTGCCTTTAAGGTGCGGGGTATGGTAATAAGTGCCTTTAAACGGGGTATGGTAATAAGTGCCTTTAAACGGGGTATGGTAATAAGTGCCTTTAAACGGGGTATGGTAATAAGTGCCTTTAAAAACGGGGTATGGTAATAAGTGCCTTTGAACGGGGTATGGTAATAAGTGCCTTTAAACGGGGTATGGTAATAGGTGCCTTTAACGGGGTATGGTAATAAGTGCCTTTAAACGGGGTATGGTAGTAGGTGCCTTTAAACGGGGTATGGTAATAAGTGCCTTTAAACGGGGTATGGTAATAAGTGCCTTTAAACGGGTATGGTAATAAGTGCCTTTAAACGGGTATGGTAATAAGTGCCTTTAAACGGGGTATGGTAATAAGTGCCTTTAAACGGGGTATGGTAATAAGTGCCTTTAAACGGGTTATGGTAATAAGTGCCTTTAAACGGGGTATGGTAATAAGTGCCTTTAAACGGGGTATGGTAATAAGTGCCAGGCGCACCAGTTTGTGCCAAGAACTGCAACGCTGCTGGGTTTTTCACGCTCAACAGTTTCCTGTGTGTAATAAGAATGGTCCACCACCCAAAGGACATCAGTCAACTTGACACAACTTTGGGAAACATTGGAGTCAACATGGGCCAGCATCCCTGTGGAACACCTTGTAGAGTCCATGCCCCGACAAACTGAGGAAGTTCTGAAAGGGGGAGGAGGAGGGGGAGAGATTCAACTCAATATCAGGAAGGTGTTCCTAGTGTTTAGTATACTCAGTGTATAGGTCTGTTTTGTCATGTTGCTAACGCCAACAGTGTTCAACTGATATCTCTCTCTCTGCTTCTCCCTCTACTCTCCGTCTCTCCATCCTTCAGCTGCGTATAGGCATCCATACAGGCTCAGTGTTGGCGGGGGTGGTTGGGGTGAGGATGCCCAGGTACTGTCTGTTTGGCAACAATGTCACACTGGCCAGCAAGTTTGAGTCTGGGAGCCACCCTCGATGCATCAACGTCAGCCCAACCACATACTGGTGAGTACACCTGTATGTGTGTGTGTGTGTGTGTGTGTGTGTGTGTGTGTGTGTGTGTGTGTGTGTGTGTGTGTGTGTGTGTGTGTGTGTGTGTGTGTGTGTGTGTGTGTGTGTGTGTGTGTGTGTGTGTGCGTCTGTGTGTGCGTCTGTGTGTGTGTGTGTGTGTGTGTGTGTGTGTGTGTGTGTGTGTGTGTGTGTGTGTGTGTGTGTGTGTGTGTGTCTGTGTGTGTGTGTCTGTGTGCGTCTGTGTGTGTGCGTCTGTGTGTGTGTGTGTGTGTGTGTGTGTGTGTGTGTGTGTGTGTGTGTGTGTGTGTGTGTGTGTGTGTGTGTGAGTGGGTGTGTGTGAGTGAGTGGGTGTGTGTGTTCTGTGTGTGTGTGTGTGTGTGAGGGTGAGAATGAATGGCAATAGAGCAGCTTTCAGTCTCTAAGGACATTTGAGTAAGAAACAGTCATGTCCAGTCACTGCATTTGTGATACGTCATAAACACACGCCTGCAAGCACACTAACACACACGCCTGCACGCAAGCACGCACGCACGCACGCACGCACGCACGCACGCACGCACGCACGCACGCACGCACGCACACACACACACACACACACACACACACACACACACACACACACACACACACACACACACACACACACACACACACACACACACACACACACAGTGACTCTGATGTTGAGTCAAACGCTGCCTGTGGAGGCACTTTGTGATGAGAACTGATCATAGTGTTCTCTCCCTCTCCTTCTTATCTCTCTTTTTCCCTCTCTCTCCCTGTCTATGGTGTCCCTTATGTGAGTCAGTGAGTCAAAAGCGTTGCCTTGGAAACCTCTCTATTTTTGCAGTCAAGGACGTTCTCTTCTCAGAATCACAAATTATTTGCACGACACAGAGGGCTAATTGTTGCAGATTTAAACCAACCTGTGTGTGTGTGTGTGTGTGTGTGTGTGTGTGTGTGTGTGTGTGTGTGTGTGTGTGTGTGTGTGTGTGTGTGTGTGTGTGTGTGTGTGTGTGTGTGTGTGTGTGTGTGTGTGTGTGTGTGTGTGTGTGTGTGTGTGTGTGTGAATAGTGATTAATAAATCCAGTGTGTGTTCTGCCTCCTCTGCTAATATCTCTGTGGACTCAGCATATGTACACACTGTGTAATTGCTTGCTTGTGTGTGTGTGTGTTGATGCAGTGTGTGTGTGTGTGTGTGTGTGTGTGTGTGTGTGTGTGTGTGTGTGTGTGTGTGTGTGTGTGTGTGTGTGTGTGTGTGTGTGTGTGTGTGTGTGTGTGTGTGTCTGTGTGTGTCTGTGTGTGTCTGTGAATGTGTGTTGATGCAGTGTGAATGTGTGTTGATGCAGTGTGTGTGTGTGTGTGTGTGTGTGTGTGTGTGTGTGTGTGTGTGTGTGTGTGTGTGTGTGTGTGTGTGTGTGTGTGTGTGTGTGTGTGTGTGTGTGTGTGTGTGTGTGTGTGTGTACACAGATACCCCCCTGCAGCACAAACACACAACTGTAGCTTGTGAATAATGCCTGGGTTTGTAAGTGGCCTTATCTCATTCTGAACAAGGCTACATCACTCCCTGGAGAGTCACTGCTGTTTGGAGAAATAGCCAAACCCACTCTGCAGCCAAATATAACACACAGTCATCATGTGTTTTTAAATCTCTCTCCTCTTTCTTTCTCTCTCCAGGCTGCTGAAAGACGATTGCTCCTTCTCTTTCCCTCTCTCCAGGCTGCTGAAAGACGATTGCTCCTTCTCTTTCTTTCTCTCTCTCCAGGCTGCTGAAAGACGATTGCTCCTTCTCTTTCTTTCCCTCTCCAGGCTGCTGAAAGACGATTGCTCCTTCTCTTTCTTTCCCTCTCCAGGCTGCTGAAAGACGATTGCTCCTTCTCTTTCTTTCTCTCTCCAGGCTGCTGAAAGACGATTGCTCCTTCTCTTTCTTTCCCTCTCCAGGCTGCTGAAAGACGATTGCTCCTTCTCTTTCTTTCCCTCTCTCCAGGCTGCTGAAAGACGATTGCTCCTTCTCTTTCTTTCCCTCTCTCCAGGCTGCTGAAAGACGATTGCTCCTTCTCTTTCTTTCTCTCTCCAGGCTGCTGAAAGACGATTGCTCCTTCTCTTTCTTTCTCTCTCAGGCTGCTGAAAGACGATTGCTCCTTCTCTTTCTTTCCCTCTCTCCAGGCTGCTGAAAGACGATTGCTCCTGCTCTTTCTTTCCCTCTCCAGGCTGCTGAAAGACGATTGCTCCTTCTCTTTCTTTCTCTCTCCAGGCTGCTGAAAGACGATTGCTCCTTCTCTTTCTTTCCCTCTCTCCAGGCTGCTGAAAGACGATTGCTCCTGCTCTTTCTTTCCCTCTCCAGGCTGCTGAAAGACGATTGCTCCTTCTCTTTCTTTCTATCTCCAGGCTGCTGAAAGACGATTGCTCCTTCTCTTTCTTTCTCTCTCCAGGCTGCTGAAAGACGATTGCTCCTCTTCTCTTTCTTTCTCTCTCTCCAGGCTGCTGAAAGACGATTGCTCCTTCTCTTTCTTTCTCTCTCCAGGCTGCTGAAAGACGATTGCTCCTTCTCTTTCTTTCTCTCTCTCCAGGCTGCTGAAAGACGATTGCTCCTTCTCTTTCTTTCCCTCTCCAGGCTGCTGAAAGACGATTGCTCCTTCTCTTTCTTTCTCTCTCTCAGGCTGCTGAAAGACGGCTGCTGAAAGACGATTGCTCCTTCTCTTTCTTTCCCTCTCCAGGCTGCTGAAAGACGATTGCTCCTTCTCTTTCTTTCCCTCTCCAGGCTGCTGAAAGACGATTGCTCCTTCTCTTTCTTTCCCTCTCTCCAGGCTGCTGAAAGACGATTGCTCCTTCTCTTTCTTTCTCTCTCCAGGCTGCTGAAAGACGATTGCTCCTTCTCTTTCTTTCTCTCTCCAGGCTGCTGAAAGACGATTGCTCCTTCTCTTTCTTTCCCTCTCTCTCAGGCTGCTGAAAGACGATTGCTCCTTCTCTTTCTTTCCCTCTCTCCAGGCTGCTGAAAGACGATTGCTCCTTCTCTTTCTTTCTCTCTCCAGGCTGCTGAAAGACGATTGCTCCTTCTCTTTCTTTCTCTCTCCAGGCTGCTGAAAGACGATTGCTCCTTCTCTTTCTTCTTTCTTTCTCTCTCTCCAGGCTGCTGAAAGACGATTGCTCCTTCTCTTTCTTTCCCTCTCCAGGCTGCTGAAAGACGATTGCTCCTTCTCTTTCTCTCTCCAGGCTGCTGAAAGACGATTGCCCTTCTCTTTCTTTCTCTCTCTCAGGCTGCTGAAAGACGATTGCTCCTTCTCTTTCTTTCCCTCTCCAGGCTGCTGAAAGACGATTGCTCCTTCTCTTTCTTTCTCTCTCCAGGCTGCTGAAAGACGATTGCTCCTTCTCTTTCTTTCTTTCTCTCTCCAGGCTGCTGAAAGACGATTGCTCCTTCTCTTTCTTTCTCTCTCTCCAGGCTGCTGAAAGACGATTGCTCCTTCTCTTTCTTTCTCTCTCTCAGGCTGCTGAAAGACGATTGCTCCTTCTCTTTCTTTCTCTCTCTCCAGGCTGCTGAAAGACGATTGCTCCTTCTCTTTCTTTCTCTCTCCAGGCTGCTGAAAGACGATTGCTCCTTCTCTTTCTTTCTCTCTCTCCAGGCTGCTGAAAGACGATTGCTCCTTCTCTTTCTTTCTCTCTCCAGGCTGCTGAAAGACGATTGCTCCTTCTCTTTCTTTCCCTCTCCAGGCTGCTGAAAGACGATTGCTCCTTCTCTTTCTTTCCTCTCTCCAGGCTGCTGAAAGACGATTGCTCCTTCTCTTTCTTTCTCTCTCCAGGCTGCTGAAAGACGATTGCTCCTTCTCTTTCTTTCTCTCTCCAGGCTGCTGAAAGACGATTGCTCCTTCTCTTTCTTTCTCTCTCTCCAGGCTGCTGAAAGACGATTGCTCCTTCTCTTTCTTTCTCTCTCTCAGGCTGCTGAAAGACGATTGCTCCTTCTCTTTCTTTCTCTCTCCAGGCTGCTGAAAGACGATTGCTCCTTCTCTTTCTTTCCAGGCTGCTGAAAGACTCTCCAGGCTGCTGAAAGACGATTGGCTGCCTTGCTCTTTCTTTCTTTCTCTCTCCAGGCTGCTGAAAGACGATTGCTCCTTCTCTTTCTTTCTCTCTCCAGGCTGCTGAAAGACGATTGCTCCTTCTCTTTCTTTCCTTTCTCCAGGCTGCTGAAAGACGATTGCTCCTTCTCTTTCTTTCTCTCTCTCCAGGCTGCTGAAAGACGATTGCTCCTTCTCTTTCTTTCCCTCTCCAGGCTGCTGAAAGACGATTGCTCCTTCTCTTTCTTTCTCTCTCCAGGCTGCTGAAAGACGATTGCTCCTTCTCTTTCTTTCTCTCTCCAGGCTGCTGAAAGACGATTGCTCCTTCTCTTTCTTTCTCTCTCTCCAGGCTGCTGAAAGACGATTGCTCCTTCTCTTTCTTTCTCTCTCCAGGCTGCTGAAAGACGATTGCTCCTTCTCTTTCTTTCCCTCTCCAGGCTGCTGAAAGACGATTGCTCCTTCTCTTTCTTTCTCTCTCCAGGCTGCTGAAAGACGATTGCTCCTTCTCTTTCTTTCCCTCTCCAGGCTGCTGAAAGACGATTGCTCCTTCTCTTTCTTTCTCTCTCCAGGCTGCTGAAAGACGATTGCTCCTTCTCTTTCTTTCCCTCTCCAGGCTGCTGAAAAACGATTGCTCCTTCTCTTTCTTTCTCTCTCTCAGGCTGCTGAAAGACGCTTGCTCCTTCTCTTTCTTTCCCTCTCCAGGCTGCTGAAAGACGATTGCTCCTTCTCTTTCTTTCTCTCTCCAGGCTGCTGAAAGACGATTGCTCCTTCTCTTTCTTTCCCTCTCCAGGCTGCTGAAAAACGATTGCTCCTTCTCTTTCTTTCCCTCTCTCCAGGCTGCTGAAAGACGATTGCTCCTTCTCTTTCTTTCTCTCTCCAGGCTGCTGAAAGACGATTGCTCCTTCTCTTTCTTTCCCTCTCCAGGCTGCTGAAAGACGATTGCTCCTTCTCTTTCTTTCCCTCTCAGGCTGCTGAAAGACGATTGCTCCTTCTCTTTCTTTCCCTCTCTCAGGCTGCTGAAAGACGATTGCTCCTTCTCTTTCTTTCTCTCTCCAGGCTGCTGAAAGACGATTGCTCCTTCTCTTTCTTTCCCTCTCTCCAGGCTGCTGAAAGACGATTGCTCCTTCTCTTTCTTTCCCTCTCCAGGCTGCTGAAAGACGATTGCTCCTTCTCTTTCTTTCCCTCTCCAGGCTGCTGAAAGACGATTGCTCCTTCTCTTTCTTTCCCTCTCCAGGCTGCTGAAAGACGATTGCTCCTTCTCTTTCTTTCCCTCTCCAGGCTGCTGAAAGACGATTGCTCCTTCTCTTTCTTTCCCTCTCCAGGCTGCTGAAAAACGATTGCTCCTTCTCTTTCTTTCCTCTCTCCAGGCTGCTGAAAGACGATTGCTCCTTCTCTTTCTTTCCCTCTCCCAGGCTGCTGAAAGACGGCTGCTGAAAGCTCCTTCTCTTTCTTTCCTCTCTCCAGGCTGCTGAAAGACGATTGCTCCTTCTCTTTCTTTCTCTCCAGGCTGCTGAAAGACGATTGCTCCTTCTCTTTCTTTCTCTCTCAGGCTGCTGAAAGACGATTGCTCCTTCTCTTTCTTTCTCTCTCTCCAGGCTGCTGAAAGACGATTGCTCCTTCTCTTTCTTTCTCTCTCCAGGCTGCTGAAAGACGATTGCTCCTTCTCTTTCTTTCCCTCTCTCCAGGCTGCTGAAAGACGATTGCTCCTTCTCTTTCTTTCTCTCTCCAGGCTGCTGAAAGACGATTGCTCCTTCTCTTTCTTTCCCTCTCTCCAGGCTGCTGAAAGACGATTGCTCCTTCTCTTTCTTTCTCTCTCCAGGCTGCTGAAAGACGATTGCTCCTTCTCTTTCTTTCTCTCTCTCCAGGCTGCTGAAAGACGATTGCTCCTTCTCTTTCTTTCTCTCTCCAGGCTGCTGAAAGACGATTGCTCCTTCTCTTTCTTTCTCTCTCCAGGCTGCTGAAAGACGATTGCTCCTTCTCTTTCTTTCTCTCTCCAGGCTGCTGAAAGACGATTGCTCCTTCTATTTCTTTCCCCCTCTCCAGGCTGCTGAAAGACGATTGCTCCTTCTCTTTCTTTCTCTCTCCAGGCTGCTGAAAGACGATTGCTCCTTCTCTTTCTTTCTCTCTCTCAGGCTGCTGAAAGACGATTGCTCCTTCTCTTTCTTTCTCTCTCCAGGCTGCTGAAAGACGATTGCTCCTTCTCTTTCTTTCTCTCTCAGGCTGCTGAAAGACGATTGCTCCTTCTCTTTCTTTCTCTCTCAGGCTGCTGAAAGACGATTGCTCCTTCTCTTTCTTTCTCTCTCCAGGCTGCTGAAAGACGATTGCTCCTTCTCTTTCTTTCTCTCTCAGGCTGCTGAAAGACGATTGCTCCTTCTCTTTCTTTCTCTCTCCAGGCTGCTGAAAGACGATTGCTCCTTCTCTTTCTTTCTCTCTCTCCAGGCTGCTGAAAGACGATTGCTCCTTCTCTTTCTTTCTCTCTCCAGGCTGCTGAAAGACGATTGCTCCTTCTCTTTCTTTCTCTCTCTCCAGGCTGCTGAAAGACGATTGCTCCTTCTCTTTCTTTCTCTCTCTCCAGGCTGCTGAAAGACGATTGCTCCTTCTCTTTCTTTCCCTCTCTCCAGGCTGCTGAAAGACGATTGCTCCTTCTCTTTCTTTCTCTCTCTCCAGGCTGCTGAAAGACGATTGCTCCTTCTCTTTCTTTCTCTCTCTCCAGGCTGCTGAAAGACGATTGCTCCTTCTCTTTCTTTCTCTCTCCAGGCTGCTGAAAGACGATTGCTCCTTCTCTTTCCCTCTCTCCAGGCTGCTGAAAGACGATTGCTCCTTCTCTTTCTTTCTCTCTCTCCAGGCTGCTGAAAGACGATTGCTCCTTCTCTTTCTTTCTCTCTCTCCAGGCTGCTGAAAGACGATTGCTCCTTCTCTTTCTTTCTCTCTCCAGGCTGCTGAAAGACGATTGCTCCTTCTATTTCTTTCCCCCTCTCCAGGCTGCTGAAAAACGATTGCTCCTTCTCTTTCTTTCTCTCTCTCCAGGCTGCTGAAAGACGATTGCTCCTTCTCTTTCGTCCCTCGTTCCCGGTTGGAGCTTCCTGATAATTTTCCGAAGGAGATCCCGGGAACGTGCTACTTCCTGGAGGGAGGGACTTCCCATAGCCACACCTCCCTGACAAGCTCCCGTTCCGCCCCCCCAGAGCCCCTGAGGAAAGTGTCCTACAGCATCGGCACCATGTTCCTGCGAGAGACCAGTCTATAGGCTCCCAAAACACAGACACACACACACTGCATCAACACACACACACACACACACACACACACACACACACACACACACACACACACACACACACACACACACACACACACACACACACACACACACACACACACACACTGCATCAACACACACACACACACACACATTGCATCAACACACACACACACACACACATACACACACACACATTGCATCAACATACACACACAACTCTAAACCTATAGCCCAAACCCTACCCCATGTTTAAATAGGAGACTTATAGAGATGACAATACCCTCCTACCCCAAACCAGGACGCAGTCCTCTTAACAACCTCCCACGCTTTTCCATCTAGAAACAGACACTCGCTTCACCAACTACAACCGGTTGTTACCAAGGGCAACCTCCTTTTACCCTTCAACCCCACCACAAACCAGACTTTGAAGGTTGAGAGAAGAGGAGTGAAAACAACAAAATCAACAGAGACAATATAATAGAATAATCTAGCAACTTCAAAACTAAACTAAAGCCTTCTGCTTGTAGAACACGGTGTACTGTAACCATGGATACCACGGCTGGCTGTCAGTCTGGGCATGGCAGGTACTGTGTTATTATCAACAACGCTCACAACTCAGTGCCTTCTTCACTAGAACACTCCAGACATACACTCTCAAACCCCCAACATGTGAGCTGGCTGAACACACAGGGAAATGGAGCGAGGTCTGCAGCTCTGATACTCCCCACAGTGATGTGTGTGACTCTCCCAAATCAGTCACTGTGGGGAGTCTATGTTGTTTCGGTCCAGCTAGCAGCTGAACCACTGAGATGTTCGGACATTTTCTCTTTCAGTGAGCTGAATGCATCCACCTCCCAGCCCATCTGTCAACACTAAACCATGGACATAAGCAAGCAGCACGTAAATCCATCCACCCCCCTCCCCTCCATCCACCAACTCTAATAACCGAGGTGTGGATAGGAAGTATGCCTGGGGGGGGTCTCTATGTCCTTCCAGATCTCTACGTCATTCTATGTTTTTAGAGCAATAACCTTGGGATCCTATCTCTGTCACCACTCTAGTCCCCAACCTCATTTCTCTCTCACACACACAAACACACATTGGCTTGTTACAAGTAAGAAATTGCCCACTTCAATCAAATACCATTCTAAACATATTTGTGCTGGAAGTGGTTTTTGATGTCATTGATTTAGCTGTGAGGTTAAAGCATTAAAGATAATAATTTAAACAAAATAATCAATCAGTCAGTCACCCCATTGAGACTATGTTGGCTTTCCAACAGCATCATAATCAAACATTCCATCCCACGTTGGAGTTCTACACCAACAGCATCATAATCAAATGTTCCGTCCCACGTTGGAGTTCTACACCAACAGCATCATAATCAAACGTTCCATCCCACGTTGGAGTTCTACACCAACAGCATCATAATCAAATGTTCCATCCCACGTTGGAGTTCTACACCAACAGCATCATAATCAAACATTCCATCCCACGTTGGAGTTCTACACCAACAGCATCATAATCAAATGTTCCATCCCATGTTGGAGTTCTACACCAACAGCATCATAATCAAACATTCCATCCCACGTTGGAGTTCTACACCAACAGCATCATAATCAAATGTTCCATCCCACGTTGGAGTTCTACACCAACAGCATCATAATCAAATGTTCCATCCCACGTTGGAGTTCTACACCAACAGCATCATAATCAAATGTTCCATCCCACGTTGGAGTTCTACACCAACAGCATCATAATCAAACGTTTCCATCCCATGTTGGAGTTCTACACCAACAGCATCATAATCAAATGTTTCCATCCCACGTTGGAGTTCTACACCAACAGCATCATAATCAAATGTTCCATCCCATGTTGGAGTTCTACACCAACAGCATCATAATCAAATGTTCCATCCCACGTTGGAGTTCTACACCAACAGCATCATAATCAAATGTTCCATCCCACGTTGGAGTTCTACACCAACAGCATCATAATCAAATGTTCCATCCCACATTGGAGTTCTACACCAACAGCATCATAATCAAATGTTCCATCCCACGTTGGAGTTCTACACCAACAGCATCATAATCAAACATTCCATCCCACGTTGGAGTTCTACACCAACAGCATCATAATCAAACGTTCCATCCCACGTTGGAGTTCTACACCAACAGCATCATAATCAAACGTTCCATCCCACGTTGGAGTTCTACACCAACAGCATCATAATCAAACGTTCCATCCCACGTTGGAGTTCTACACCAACAGCATCATAATCAAATGTTCCATCCCACGTTGGAGTTCTACACCAACAGCATCATAATCAAACGTTCCATCCCACGTTGGAGTTCTACACCAACAGCATCATAATCAAATGTTCCATCCCACGTTGGAGTTCTACACCAACAGCATCATAATCAAACGTTCCATCCCACGTTGGAGTTCTACACCAACAGCATCATAATCAAACGTTCCATCCCACGTTGGAGTTCTACACCAACAGCATCATAATCAAACGTTCCATCCCACGTTGGAGTTCTACACCAACAGCATCATAATCAAACGTTCCATCCCACGTTGGAGTTCTACACCAACAGCATCATAATCAAACGTTCCATCCCACGTTGGAGTTCTACACCAACAGCATCATAATCAAACGTTCCATCCCACGTTGGAGTTCTACACCAACAGCATCATAATCAAACGTTCCATCCCACGTTGGAGTTCTACACCAACAGCATCATAATCAAATGTTCCGTCCCACGTTGCAGTTCTACACCAACAGCATCATAATCAAATGTTCCATCCCACGTTGGAGTTCTACACCAACAGCATCATAATCAAATGTTCCATCCCACGTTGGAGTTCTACACCAACAGCATCATAATCAAACGTTCCATCCCACGTTGGAGTTCTACACCAACAGCATCATAATCAAATGTTCCATCCCATGTTGGAGTTCTACACCAACAGCATCATAATCAAATGTTCCATCCCACGTTGGAGTTCTACACCAACAGCATCATAATCAAATGTTCCATCCCATGTTGGAGTTCTACACCAACAGCATCATAATCAAATGTTCCATCCCACGTTGGAGTTCTACACCAACAGCATCATAATCAAATGTTCCATCCCACGTTGGAGTTCTACACCAACAGCATCATAATCAAATGTTCCATCCCATGTTGGAGTTCTACACCAACAGCATCATAATCAAATGTTCCATCCCACGTTGGAGTTCTACACCAACAGCATCATAATCAAACGTTTCCATCCCACGTTGGAGTTCTACACCAACAGCATCATAATCAAATGTTCCATCCCACGTTGGAGTTCTACACCAACAGCATCATAATCAAATGTTCCATCCCACGTTGGAGTTCTACACCAACAGCATCATAATCAAATGTTCCATCCCACGTTGGAGTTCTACACCAACAGCATCATAATCAAATGTTCCATCCCATGTTGGAGTTCTACACCAACAGCATCATAATCAAATGTTCCATCCCACGTTGGAGTTCTACACCAACAGCATCATAATCAAATGTTCCATCCCACGTTGGAGTTCTACACCAACAGCATCATAATCAAACGTTCCATCCCATGTTGGAGTTCTACACCAACAGCATCATAATCAAATGTTCCATCCCACGTTGGAGTTCTACACCAACAGCATCATAATCAAACGTTCCATCCCACGTTGGAGTTCTACACCAACAGCATCATAATCAAATGTTCCATCCCACGTTGGAGTTCTACACCAACAGCATCATAATCAAATGTTCCATCCCACGTTGGAGTTCTACACCAACAGCATCATAATCAAATGTTCCATCCCACGTTGGAGTTCTACACCAACAGCATCATAATCAAATGTTCCATCCCACGTTGGAGTTCTACACCAACAGCATCATAATCAAATGTTCCATCCCACGTTGGAGTTCTACACCAACAGCATCATAATCAAATGTTCCATCCCACGTTGGAGTTCTACACCAACAGCATCATAATCAAACGTTCCATCCCACGTTGGAGTTCTACACCAACAGCATCATAATCAAATGTTCCATCCCACGTGGAGTTCTACACCAACAGCATCATAATCAAATGTTCCATCCCACGTTGGAGTTCTACACCAACAGCATCATAATCAAACGTTCCATCCCACGTTGGAGTTCTACACCAACAGCATCATAATCAAATGTTCCATCCCACGTTGGAGTTCTACACCAACAGCATCATAATCAAACGTTCCATCCCATGTTAGAGTTCTACACCAACAGCATCATAATCAAATGTTCCATCCCACGTTGGAGTTCTACACCAACAGCATCATAATCAAACGTTCCATCCCATGTTGGAGTTCTACACCAACAGCATCATAATCAAATGTTCCATCCCACGTTGGAGTTCTACACCAACAGCATCATAATCAAATGTTCCATCCCACGTTGGAGTTCTACACCAACAGCATCATAATCAAACGTTCCATCCCATGTTGGAGTTCTACACCAACAGCATCATAATCAAATGTTCCATCCCATGTTGGAGTTCTACACCAACAGCATCATAATCAAACGTTCCGTCCCCACGTTGCAGTTCTACACCAACAGCATCATAATCAAATGTTCCATCCCACGTTGGAGTTCTACACCAACAGCATCATAATCAAATGTTCCATCCCACGTTGGAGTTCTACACCAACAGCATCATAATCAAATGTTCTATCCCATGTTGGAGTTCTACACCAACAGCATCATAATCAAATGTTCCATCCCATGTTGGAGTTCTACACCAACAGCATCATAATCAAACGTTCCGCCCCACGTTGCAGTTCTACACCAACAGCATCATAATCAAATGTTCCATCCCACGTTGGAGTTCTACATCAACAGCATCATAATCAAATGTTCCATCCCACGTTGGAGTTCTACATCAACAGCATCATAATCAAACGTTCCGCCCCACGTTGCAGTTCTACACCAACAGCATCATAATCAAATGTTCCATCCCACGTTGGAGTTCTACATCAACAGCATCATAATCAAATGTTCCATCCCACGTTGGAGTTCTACACCAACAGCATCATAATCAAACGTTCCATCCCACGTTGGAGTTCTACACCAACAGCATCATAATCAAATGTTCCATCCCATGTTGGAGTTCTACACCAACAGCATCATAATCAAATGTTCCATCCCATGTTGGAGTTCTACACCAACAGCATCATAATCAAACGTTCCTGCCCCACGTTGCAGTTCTACACCAACAGCATCATAATCAAATGTTCCATCCCACGTTGGAGTTCTACACCAACAGCATCATAATCAAATGTTCCATCCCATGTTGGAGTTCTACACCAACAGCATCATAATCAAACATTCCATCCCACGTTGGAGTTCTACACCAACAGCATCATAATCAAACGTTCCATCCCACGTTGGAGTTCTACACCAACAGCATCATAATCAAACGTTCCATCCCACGTTGGAGTTCTACACCAACAGCATCATAATCAAATGTTCCATCCCACGTTGGAGTTCTACACCAACAGCATCATAATCAAACGTTCCATCCCACGTTGGAGTTCTACACCAACAGCATCATAATCAAATGTTCCATCCCACGTTGGAGTTCTACACCAACAGCATCATAATCAAATGTTCCATCCCACGTTGGAGTTCTACACCAACAGCATCATAATCAAATGTTCCATCCCATGTTGGAGTTCTACACCAACAGCATCATAATCAAACGTTCCATCCCACGTTGCAGTTCTACACCAACAGCATCATAATCAAATGTTCCATCCCACGTTGGAGTTCTACACCAACAGCATCATAATCAAATGTTCCATCCCACGTTGGAGTTCTACACCAACAGCATCATAATCAAATGTTCCATCCCACGTTGGAGTTCTACACCAACAGCATCATAATCAAACGTTCCATCCCACGTTGGAGTTCTACACCAACAGCATCATAATCAAATGTTCCATCCCACGTTGGAGTTCTACACCAACAGCATCATAATCAAATGTTCCATCCCACGTTGGAGTTCTACACCAACAGCATCATAATCAAACGTTCCATCCCACGTTGGAGTTCTACACCAACAGCATCATAATCAAACGTTCCATCCCACGTTGGAGTTCTACACCAACAGCATCATAATCAAATGTTCCATCCCACGTTGGAGTTCTACACCAACAGCATCATAATCAAATGTTCCATCCCACGTTGGAGTTCTACACCAAAGAACTTCGCCATGTAAAATAACCTGTAAAAACACAAGTGTGTGTGTGTGTGTGTGTGCGTGCGTGTGTGTGTCCGAGCGAGAAGTAAGTGTAAGATAACCTGTGGATCTGTTATTGTATTAAACTATGTACAAAATAACTTGTATGTAAAAAGGACTATATCTATATTAAAAATGTACAATTTAGAAATATTTAATAATATATTATATTCCATTTTAAAGATCATTCTATGTTGTACTTGTTGGTATTATTCACAAGTTTAGATGAGTACATTCACATTTCTGTTGACTTTTCTTTTTTGGTAAAATGATTTGACATGTCTGAGTCGTCTGTTATCTAGGCCTATAAATAACATTACTGATGTATCTGGTTGGAAACATGTTGAAATCTGTTGAATGACTGAGTTGTAAGGCACATCCTCTGTCAAATAAGTTGTCAATAAAAATCACCAGATATGTTTAAAAATGAAGAATGTGTTCAGTTTATTATGTTCATCACATGATGGACAGGGGTACAGCCATTGATGGGCCTGGGAGGGTATAGACCCACCCACTGGGGAGCCAGGGCCAGCCAATCAGAATTAGTTTTTCCCCATAAAAGGGATTCATTACAGACAGAAATACTTCTCAGTGTCATCAGTTGTCCAGGTGGCTGGTCTCAGATGATCCCACAGGTGAAGAAGCCGGATGTGGAGGTCCTTGGCTGGCGGGGTTACACGTGGCCGATTGGACGTACTGACAAATTATCAAAACAATGATGTATAATAGAGAAATGAACATGACATGTTCTGGCAACAGCTCTGGGGGACATTCCTGCAGTCAGCATGACAATTACACACTCCCTCAATACTTGAAACATCTGTGGCATTGTGTTGTGTGACCAAAATGCACATTTTAGAAGGGCCTTTCATTGTCACCAGCACAAGGTGCACCTGTGTAATGATCATGCTTTTTTTAATCAGCTTCTTGATATGTCACACCTGTCAGGTGGATGGATTATCTTGGCATTGGAGAAATGCTCCCAATCAGGGGTGTAAACAAATTTGTGCACAACATTTCAGAGAAATAAGCTTTATGTGCGTATGGAAAATCACTGGGATCTTTTATTTCAGCTCATGAAACGTGACTGACACTTTACATGCTGCGTTTATATTTGTGTTCAGTGTAGCTGAACAGGAAATCAGAGGTTCACGCATTCACACAGACACACACTCACACAGACATACACACACCATGTTTCCTCTGTGACTGACAGAACACGCTGTTTCATTGTTGATAACCACACCCCTCTGATATATAGTGCAGAACCACACCCATCTCTCTGTCACACACACTTTTGCATGTGCACATACAGGATCGCTGATAACATGATAGTATGATGTTAGCCCACTAGGACCTGGCTTGTCACCTGTTGTTTTCCATCAATGCAGATGGAGGAATGGAGACAAGGAGAGGAAGCCCGTTTACACCGTGCAGTCAGACTGACTGCTCCGTGATGGTGAGGTTGACCTGAGTCGTGACCTTGGTTAGCCAGATGCTAGATCAGATATAGCTCATCCTAAAACACAAACAACACTACATTACAAAGATACCCTTTTGCATACACACACGCACCTGCATACATTTCCACCTATTTTTTTCTCCCCTGCCGTTGCCTCTCAGGCCTTATGAGTCTCTGCCTCTCAGGCCTTATGAGTCACTGCCTCTCAGGCCTTATGAGTCACTGTCTCTCAGGCCTTATGAGTCACTGCCTCTCAGGCCTTATGAGTCACTGCCTCTCAGGCCTTATGAGTCACTGTCTCTCAGGCCTTATCAGTCTCTGCCTCTCAGGCCTTATGAGTCTCTGCCTCTCAGGCCTTATGAGTCACTGCCTCTCAGGCCTTATGAGTCACTGTCTCTCAGGCCTTATCAGTCTCTGCCTCTCAGGCCTTATGAGTCTCTGCCTCTCAGGCCTTATGAGTCACTGCCTCTCAGGCCTTATGAGTCACTGCCTCAGGCCTTATGAGTCACTGCCTCTCAGGCCTTATGAGTCTCTGCCGCTCAGGCCTTATGAGTCTCTGCCTCTCAGGCCTCATGAGTCTACCTCTCAGGCCTTATGAGTCTCTGTCTCTCAGGCCTTATGAGTCTCTGCCTCTCAGGCCTTATGAGTCTCTACCTCTCAGGCCTTATGAGTCTCTGTCTCTCAGGCCTTAAGAATCTCTGTCTCTCAGGCCTTATGAGTCTCTGCCTCTCAGGCCTTATGAGTCTCTACCTCTCAGGCCTTATGAGTCTCTGTCTCTCAGGCCTTAAGAATCTCTGCCTCTCAGGCCTTATGAGTCTCTGTCTCTCAGGCCTTATGAGTCTCTGCCTCTCAGGCCTTATGAGTCACTGCCTCTCAGGCCTTATGAGTCACTGCCTCTCAGGCCTTATGAGTCACTGCCATTTGTAGACAACATGTGATGCATACACACGCACGCACACCCACATATTCTAACTAACACCTGTGCCCTCCTCACCCTTCTACCCTCCTACCCCTCTCTCCCCCATCACCACTCCCCTCCTACCCCTCTCCCCCTCAAAACCCCTCTCCCCTCTGCCCTTTCCCCATTCTACCTTCTTTCCCCCTCTTACCCCTACTACACCTCTCCCCATCACCTCTCTCCCTCATCCCCTCCTACCCCTCTCCTCCATCACCTCTGCCCTTTTCCACTCCTACCTTCTCTCCCCATCACCTCACCCCCTCTCCCCCTACCTCGCTCCCCTCTACCCCTCTCTCCCCCATCACCTCTCCCTCTCTCCCCCTACCTCGCTCCCCTCTACCCCTCTCTCCCCCATCACCTCTCCCTCTCTCCCCCTACCTCGCTCCCTTCTACCCCTCTCTCCCCCATCACCCCCCTACCTCTCTCCCCTCTACCCCTCTCTCCCGCATCACCTCCCCCCTACCTCACTCCCCTCTACCCCTCTCCCCCATCACCCCCCTACCTCTCTCCCCTCTACCCCTCTCTCCCCCCATCACCCCCCTACCTCTCTCCCCTCTACCCCTCTCTCCCCCATCACCCCCCTACCTCACTCCCTCTACCCCCTCTCTCCCCTACCTCTCTCCCCTCTACCCCTCTCTCCCCCATCACCTCTCCCCTGACAACCCTGTCTGCCTTTTATTTTCCTTCAGCTCACTGCCAATGGCTGGAGGGATAGCTAAAGGGAGGAAGAGAGAAAGAGAGTGAGCGAGCGAGGTAGAGAGAGAGAGAGAGAGAGAGAGAGAGAGAGAGAGAGAGAGAGAGAGAGAGAGAGAGAGAGAGAGAGAGAGAAAGAGAGAGAGAGAGACAGAGAGTGAGAGATAGACAGATGGAGCAAGAGAGAGAGAGAGAGAGAGAGAGAGAGAGAGAGAGAAAGAAAGAGAGAGAGAGAGAGAGAGAGAGAGAGAGAGACAGAGAGTGAGTGAGAGATAGACAGATGGAGCAAGAGAGAGAGAGTGAGTGAGAGAGAGAGAGAGAGAGGGGAGATAGAGAGATAGAAAGATAAGAGAGTGTACATGTGTGTATGTGTTTGTTTTCTAAGAGCCCTTGCGGCGCTATGTGATACCGTTTTGCTATTTTTCTGACAGGAAGCTGCTAATCCATGAGCCTTTGTGCCACAGAGTTCCCTGATGATGCCAGAGTGTGACCAGGAGATGGGGGTGTTGTTGTGAGGGGGGATGGGGGGACTGGACTCCAGGGGTGTGGGAACAGCAAGGTTATAAATATTCAGGATAGAGAAACAAAATTGGCTGAACATATTGGTCAAACAGCACATTCACTGTGACAGTGTTTCAGTCTAGGTAGTTATCTGTCTGGTTTGACTTTGAACTGAAACATTGTATTACTTATTAATGGTATATTGGAGACAAAAGGCTATTGTCTTCTCGTCTCTACGTGGAGATGTTTCACATTGCACCTAATGCGATTAGTGTATGTATGACAATGTTGATACGAGGATATCAAACTGATGCTTCAGTCAACATGTTCTTGTTATTCTAACTCTGGGTTCAAAAGAGCCTTACCACATGAACTCTATTACCCAGAGTGCACCTACACATTAAACATCACCTCTTCCTCCCTTCCTGTGACAGTGTTGGACGGTCACAAAGTATGATCACCAGCCATCAACATGAAAACAACATTGACTCTAGACTTTTGGACAGTAGCACTCTCTCTCTCTGTCCCTCTCTCTCACACACACAGCTGTGTATGTAAGCAGACATGCCAGACTGTTGTTGCAGCTGAGGCTTGGAGTTCAGAGGGATGTTTAGAGGTCATATAGAGGTCATGTAGGGCAGAAGGAAGTTTAGTGTTAGGCTGAAATTGTTGGAATTGATGGCGTTTTGATGTCATTAGTTCTTTGACTGCGGTGTAATTCTTACTGTGGTTTAATTGTGGTTGTGATTTTTATTTACCTTTATTTAACTAGATAAGTCCGTTACGAACAAATTCTTATTTACAATGACGGCCTACCAGGGAACACATTTCTTACCTTATCAGCTTGGGGATTCAATCAAGCAACCTTTCAGTTATTGGCCCAAAGCTCTAACCAATAGGCTACCTGCCGCCCCAGTGGTCCTCTTGTAGTTTATTTCTGGTCTCATAAAGTGGTGACTGGATCCCTGGCTCATGACTGATGCAGAATAATGGCCTGTTCTGATAATATATGCCGAATGATTCGATTACCCTGGTGATTGGTCTAAATGACTGACTAATGAGTGTATGAATACGCTAATGAGATTACAGCATGTTCCTGGAAGGAAGAGGACACAGTGTATGTCCCTTAGAACAATGCACGCTCGCTCACATGCTCGGCTTACACACACACACACACACACACACACACACACACACACACACACACACACACACACCTAATATTAAGCACATTGCTTCTCGTTACAACAGGTGTATAGCCTATCTGGCTGGCATGAAAATGAACCCCGGGAAAAGCAGACTCCATTCACTATTTAAGTGTATAGATTCCATATTTCTTTCCAGCTGCCTCTGTTTTGAGACAGGTGCATTACAATGGTCCATTCTAAATCAAAACAAATTTCACACATATAGTATTTACTATATGCAAAGACAATATTAAATAAAGTGATAGAGTGATTTATTTGACATGTTTTATTGAACCTTTATTTAACTAGGCAAGTCAGTTAAGAACAAATTCTTATTTAAGGCCTAGGAACAGTGGGTCAACTGCCTTGTTCAGTGGCAGAACGACAGATGTTTACCTTGTCAGCTATGGGATTCAATCGAGCAAGCTTTCGGTTACTGGCCCAACACTCTAACCATTAGGCTACCTGCCGCCCCCATGATGGGTGACAATATTAGCCTATCACTTGTAAATTATATATTATCATTTGTGAACGATGCCCAGTTTAATGCAACAAACAGCACACCCCATGTAGCCCAGCCCATAGGCCTATATGTTTTGATAAGGTTAGTATCACACCTCATGTAGCCCAGCCCAATAGGCCTATATGTTTTGATAAGGTTAGTATCACACCCCATGTAGCCCAGCCCATAGGCCTATATGTTTTGATAAGGTTAGTATCACACCCCATGTAGTCCAGCCCATAGGCCTATATGTTTTAATAAGGTTTGTATCACACCTCATGTAGTCCAGCCCATAGGCCTATATGTTTTAATAAGGTTAGTATCACACCTCATGTAGCCTAGCCCATAGGCCTATATGTTTTAATAAGGTTTGTATCACACCTCATGTAGCCCAGCCCATAGGCCTATATGTTTTGATAAGGTTAGTATCACAACTAAAGTGGCCAAATAATTTCATAAAATGAGGCACATTAATCTGCTTTACAACAAGTGTAGAGCATAACTGGCAGACATAGAAATGCACCTTTATAATAAAAGCATTACATACAAAATCACATTTGTGGTCCCTTTTGAGAAGGGTGTTTTCCTGCTAATGGAACATTAGCTCTTACTGTCGTGTTCACATTGCTGTGCTAATAATGTAAAGAAATAGCCTAATAGTTTGTCAACATTTTAACATAAACATTATCATCTGATGTGTCAGGCTCATTGCTTATAACAGTTTTTACATTCTAGTGGTTGTATTAATTTGGGATCTATCGCATCCCACCACCGCCCCAGACTATGTTTTATTTATTTCTCTCACAGAATAGAATAGGTCAACTTTCGTAATATGGGGAATAGTGCTTTTGTTGTTCGTTAGGCCTATTCATTTTGTTGTGCGTTAGGCCTATTCATTTTGTTGTTCGTTAGGCCTATTCATTTTGTTGTTCGTTAGGCCTATTCATTTTGTTGTGCGTTAGGCCTATTCATTTTGTTGTTCGTTAGGCCTATTCATTTTGTTGTTCGTTAGGCCTATTCATTTTGTTGTGCGTTAGGCCTATTCATTTTGTTGTGCGTTAGGCCTATTCATTTTGTTGTTCGTTAGGCCTATTCATTTTGTTGTTCGTTAGGCCTATTCATTTTGTTGTGCGTTAGGCCTATTCATTTTGTTGTTCGTTAGGCCTATTCATTTTGTTGTTCGTTAGGCCTATTCATTTTGTTGTGCGTTAGGCCTATTCATTTTGTTGTTCGTTAGGCCTATTCATTTTGTTGTTCGTTAGGCCTATTCATTTTGTTGTGCGTTAGGCCTATTCATTTTGTTGTGCGTTAGGCCTATTCATTTTGTTGTTCGTTAGGCCTATTCATTTTGTTGTTCGTTAGGCCTATTCATTTTGTTGTGCGTTAGGCCTATTCATTTTGTTGTTCGTTAGGCCTATTCATTTTGTTGTTCGTTAGGCCTATTCATTTTGTTGTTCGTTAGGCCTATTCATTTTGTTGTGCGTTAGGCCTATTCATTTTGTTGTTCGTTAGGCCTATTCATTTTGTTGTTCGTTAGGCCTATTCATTTTGTTGTTCGTTAGGCCTATTCATTTTGTTGTTCGTTAGGCCTATTCATTTTGTTGTGCGTTAGGCCTATTCATTTTGTTGTGCGTTAGGCCTATTCATTTTGTTGTTCGTTAGGCCTATTCATTTTGTTGTTCGTTAGGCCTATTCATTTTGTTGTGCGTTAGGCCTATTCATTTTGTTGTTCGTTAGGCCTATTCATTTTGTTGTTCGTTAGGCCTATTCATTTTGTTGTGCGTTAGGCCTATTCATTTTGTTGTTCGTTAGGCCTATTCATTTTGTTGTTCGTTAGGCCTATTCATTTTGTTGTGCGTTAGGCCTATTCATTTTGTTGTGCGTTAGGCCTATTCATTTTGTTGTTCGTTAGGCCTATTCATTTTGTTGTTCGTTAGGCCTATTCATTTTGTTGTTCGTTAGGCCTATTCATTTTGTTGTTCGTTAGGCCTATTCATTTTGTTGTGCGTTAGGCCTATTCATTTTGTTGTGCGTTAGGCCTATTCATTTTGTTGTTCGTTAGGCCTATTCATTTTGTTGTGCGTTAGGCCTATTCATTTTGTTGTGCGTTAGGCCTATTCATTTTGTTGTTCGTTAGGCCTATTCATTTTGTTGTTCGTTAGGCCTATTCATTTTGTTGTGCGTTAGGCCTATTCATTTTGTTGTTCGTTAGGCCTATTCATTTTGTTGTTCGTTAGGCCTATTCATTTTGTTGTTCGTTAGGCCTATTCATTTTGTTGTTCGTTAGGCCTATTCATTTTGTTGTTCGTTAGGCCTATTCATTTTGTTGTGCGTTAGGCCTATTCATTTTGTTGTTCGTTAGGCCTATTCATTTTGTTGTTCGTTAGGCCTATTCATTTTGTTGTTCGTTAGGCCTATTCATTTTGTTGTGCGTTAGGCCTATTCATTTTGTTGTTCGTTAGGCCTAATCATTTTGTTGTTCGTTAGGCCTATTCATTTTGTTGTTCGTTAGGCCTATTCATTTTGTTGTTCGTTAGGCCTATTCATTTTGTTGTTCGTTAGGCCTATTCATTTTGTTGTGCGTTAGGCCTATTCATTTTGTTGTTCGTTAGGCCTATTCATTTTGTTGTTCGTTAGGCCTATTCATTTTGTTGTTCGTTAGGCCTATTCATTTTGTTGTGCGTTAGGCCTATTCATTTTGTTGTTCGTTAGGCCTATTCATTTTGTTGTTCGTTAGGCCTATTCATTTTGTTGTTCGTTAGGCCTATTCATTTTGTTGTTCGTTAGGCCTATTCATTTTGTTGTTCGTTAGGCCTATTCATTTTGTTGTTCGTTAGGCCTATTCATTTTGTTGTTCGTTAGGCCTATTCATTTTGTTGTGCGTTAGGCCTATTCATTTTGTTGTTCGTTAGGCCTATTCATTTTGTTGTTCGTTAGGCCTATTCATTTTGTTGTTCGTTAGGCCTATTCATTTTGTTGTGCGTTAGGCCTATTCATTTTGTTGTTCGTTAGGCCTAATCATTTTGTTGTTCGTTAGGCCTATTCATTTTGTTGTTCGTTAGGCCTATTCATTTTGTTGTGCGTTAGGCCTATTCATTTTGTTGTGCGTTAGGCCTATTCATTTTGTTGTGCGTTAGGCCTATTCATTTTGTTGTTCGTTAGGCCTATTCATTTTGTTGTGCGTTAGGCCTATTCATTTTGTTGTGCGTTAGGCCTATTCATTTTGTTGTGCATTAGGCCTATTCATTTTGTTGTGCGTTAGGCCTATTCATTTTGTTGTTCGTTAGGCCTAATCATTTTGTTGTTCGTTAGGCCTATTCATTTTGTTGTTCGTTAGGCCTATTCATTTTGTTGTGCGTTAGGCCTATTCATTTTGTTGTGCGTTAGGCCTATTCATTTTGTTGTGCGTTAGGCCTATTCATTTTGTTGTTCGTTAGGCCTATTCATTTTGTTGTGCGTTAGGCCTATTCATTTTGTTGTGCGTTAGGCCTATTCATTTTGTTGTGCGTTAGGCCTATTCATTTTGTTGTTCGTTAGGCCTATTCATTTTGTTGTTCGTTAGGCCTATTCATTTTGTTGTTCGTTAGGCCTATTCATTTTGTTGTGCATTAGGCCTATTCATTTTGTTGTGCGTTAGGCCTATTCATTTTGTTGTGCGTTAGGCCTATTCATTTTGTTGTGCGTTAGGCCTATTTATTTTGTTGTTCGTTAGGCCTATTCATTTTGTTGTGCGTTAGGCCTAATCATTTTGTTGTTCGTTAGGCCTATTCATTTTGTTGTTCGTTAGGCCTATTCATTTTGTTGTTCGTTAGGCCTATTCATTTTGTTGTTCGTTAGGCCTATTCATTTTGTTGTGCGTTAGGCCTATTTATTTTGTTGTTCGTTAGGCCTATTCATTTTGTTGTTCGTTAGGCCTATTCATTTTGTTGTTCGTTAGGCCTATTCATTTTGTTGTGCATTAGGCCTATTCATTTTGTTGTTCGTTAGGCCTATTCATTTTGTTGTTCGTTGGGCCTATTCATTTTGTTGGCTAATGAAAAGTAAATGTGGACAGTTCTTCAATATGCGCCTCGGAATTGGATAAGGACGCAGTTGCTTCCCCGATGTGTCTGTCTTCACTTGTAACCTGTGAAAAAGACCCGATCACATGACGGAGAGCCATATGAGTGAGAGGTCACTGACCACAAAAGGCATGAATTCTTACCACGATACTAAGGAGTATTGCGATACTGCTATCGTCCAGTGCCTCGGTTCTTCACCCTCTATCCCTTCCTCTCTCATTCCCTAACTCCAACACACCAACCTCCCAACTTCAGTCTACGGGGCACCCAGTGTGTGTGTGTTAGATTGATGTAGAGGGGTTTCCTGTGTGTGTGTGTGTGTGTGTTTGCAATACGGTTAGAGGGTTGTGTTGAGTAGTGTGTGTAGTCTGTTGTCTGTAGGGGTGTCTGCCCTAGAGGTTTATTTTGGGGTGATGGTTCCTTCCTACAGGACACACTGTCACAGCTCATCATTGTCCCTGTGTTTGTGCTTGGAATGGGGTAGGGGTTCTGCTGTGTACATGTGTGTGTGATTTAATGTGTGTGTATGCATGTGTATGTATTAATGTGTGTGTGTGCATGTCTCCCCACACCTCGGGGAGAGCTACAAAGTCACAGGCTGAAAGGGAGAGGCCTGATTCAGAGTGGCGAGTCTGACGTTAGTCCGATGTTCGTCTGACGTTAACTGTTTAGGCCCAGAGTGTGTGTGTATTGACCCGTAAAGGCCTCCGACCGCAAGGTACTACAGAGGGTAATGCGGACACCCAGTAAATCACTGGGGTCAAGCTTCCTGCCAACCAGGACCTCTATACCAGGCAGTGTCAGATGAAGGCCCAAAAAATTGGCAAAGTCATGGACTGTTCTCTCTGCTACCGCATGGTAAGCGGTACCGGAGCACCAAGTTTAGATACAAAAGGCTTCTTAACAGCTTCTACCACCAAGTCATAAGACTCCTGAACAATAAAATGGCTACCCTGACTATTTGCATTGTCCCTCCCCCACCCCCAGTTTTACGTTGCTGCTATTCTGTTTATTATCCATGCATAGTCACTTTACCTCTGCCTACATGTACATATTACCTCAATTACCTCAACTAATGTGAGAATGCTGTTTGTTGACTACAGCTCAGTGTTCAACACCATAGTACCCTCAAAGCTCATCACCAAGCTAAGGATCCTGGGACTAAACACCTCCCTCTGCAACTGGATCCTGGACTTCCTGACAGGCCGCCCCCAGGTGGTGAGGGCACATTGACTCTGTACCGGTACCCCCTGTATTTAGCCCCGCTACTGTTATTTTATTGTCGGTCCTTAATTATTTGTTATTTTTGGATTTAATTTAATTTATTATTTTACTTCAGTTTATTTTTGTAAATAATGAAAACCGTAACACTTTGTTCCCCTTAAAACTGCATTGTCGTTTAAGGGCTTGTAAGTAAGCATTTCACTGTAAGGACTAAACCTGTTGTATTGGACGCATGTGACAAATCACATTTGATTTTATTTTGATTTCTTCGACCCATGGGGGGTTCCCTCTCAAACAGGTGAAACCCACCACTCAGATAAATGTGAGCTGCATGTACATGTCAGTGGAAAGTATTTCCTCAATGCTATCGAAGATCAATAACCAATTATCAATAACCATCATGTGCAACCAGAGGGAAAAAAATTCTAGATCACCTGTACTCCACACAGAGACGCGTACAAAGCTCTCACCAAGCTAAGGATCCTGGGGCTAAACACCTCCCTCTGCAACTGGATCCTGGACTTCCTGACAGGCCGCCCCCAGGTGGTGAGGGTAAGTAGCAACACATCTGCCACGCTGATCCTCAACACTGGAGCACCCCAGGGGTGCGTGCTCAGTCCCCTCCTGTACTCCCTGTTCACCCACGACTGCATGGCCAGGCACGACTCCAACACCACCATCATTAAGTTTGCTGACGACACAATAGTGGTAGGCCTGATAACCGACAACGACAAGACAGCCTATAGGGAGGAGATCAGAGACCTGGCCGGGTGGTGCCAGAATAACCAAGACTAAGGAGATGATTGTGGACTACAGGAAAAGGAGCACCGAGCACGTCCCCATTCTCATCGACGGGGAGTGGAGCAGGTTGAGAGCTTCAAATTCCTTGGTGTCCACATCAACAACAAACTAGATTGGTCCAAACATACCAAGACAGTCGTGAAACTAAAAAGATTTGGCATGGGTCCTGAGATCCTCAAAAGGTTCTACAGCTGCAACATCGAGAGCATCCTGGCGGGTGGCATCACTGCCTGGTACGGCAGGTGCTTAGCCTCCAACCGCAAGGCACTACAGAGGGTAGTGCGTACGGCCCAGTACATCACTGGGCCAAAGCGGCCTGCCATCCAGGACCTCTAAACCAGGCGGTGTCAGAGGAAGGCCATAAAAATTGTCAAAGACCCCAGCCACAGACTGTTCTCTCTACTACCGCATGGCAAGTGGTACCGGAGTGCCAAGTCTAGGACAAAAAGGCCTCTGAACAGTTTTTACCACCAAGACATAAGACTCCTGAACAGGTAACCAAATGGTTACCCCGACTATTTGCATTGTGTGTCTCCCCCCTAACCCCTCATTTTACACTGCTGCTACTCTCTGTTTATCTTATATGCATAGTCACTTTAACTATACATTCATGTACATACTACCTAAATTGGCCCGACCAACCAGTGCTCCCGCACATTGGCGACCCGGGCTATCTGCATTGTGTCCCACCACCCCCTCATTTTACGCTTCTGCTACTCTCTGTTCATCATATATGCATAGTCACTTTAACAATACCTACATGTACATACTACCTCAATAAGCCTGACTAACAGGTGTCTGTATAAGGCCTTGCAACTCTTTTTTCAAATGTCTTTTTACTGTTGTTTTATTTCTTTACTTACCTACACACACACATACCTTCTTCCCCCGCACCATTGGTTAAAGCCTGTAAGTAAGCATTTCACTGTAAGGTTTACACCTGTTGTATTCGGCGCACGTGACATAAACTTTGATTTGATTTGAATAACTCAATAAACATGTTACACATGACATGGATGTGTTGCTACCGGCAACAGGTGACAGGAAAGATCCATGTTTCAGTATACATTCATTTGGTATTTTTTATTGAACCTTTATTGAACTAGGCAAGTCAGTCAAGAACACGTTCTTATTTACAATGACGGCCTGGGAAAAGTGGGTAAACTGTCTAGTTCAGGGGCAGACATTTACCTTGTCAGCTCGGGGATTCCATCCAGCAACCTTTCAGGCCAATGCTCTAACCACTAGGCTACATGCCGCCCCAAACAAATGTCTCCCGCAAATCTCTCCATCTCTCTCTCTTTCCATGTCGCTCTAATCCCTCATTTGCTTTCTGTCACATCTCTCTATCTCCCCATGCACACACACACGGCGATGACAGGGCCTAAATTGTCCATCCTAATTTGATAACCTACAGCCTCCCAGAGGTTGTTCTCACAAACCAAGGGTAGGGTTGAAATGAATAGCCCTGTTATTGGATGACATGTATTACCATGGACACTGACAGCTCAAATTACTATCTGATTTGTGTTTGGGAGATCCCTAAGTCATTCCCCCATCAGCTTTATGTCCACACTTTGGTTCACCTCTAACCCTAGCCTCAACCACAAACACTACCCTAGCCTCAACCACAACCACTACCCTAGCCTCAACCACTACCCTAGCCTCAACCACAACCACTACCCTAGCCTCAACCACTACCCTAGCCTCAACCACAACCACTACCCTCAACCACAACCACTACCCTCAACCACTACCCTCAACCACAACCACTACCCTCAACCACTACCCTAGCCTCAACCACAACCACTACCCTCAACCACAACCACTACCCTCAACCACAACCACTACCCTCAACCACAACCCTACCCTCAACCACAACCACTAACCTAGCCTCAACCACAACCATAGCCTCAACCACTACCCTAGCCTCAACCACAACCACTACCCTCAACCACAACCACTACCCACAACCACTACCCTCAACCACAACCCTAGCCTCAACCACAACCACTAACCTAGCCTCAACCACAACCATAGCCTCAACAACAACCACTATCCTTGCCTCAACCACAAACACTACCATAGCCTCAACCACAACCCTAGCCTCAACAACAACCACTATCCTTGCCTCAACCACAACCACTACCATAGCCTCAACCACAACCCTAGCCTCAACCACTACCCTAGCCTCAACCACTACCCTAGCCTCAACCACTACCCTAGCCTCAACCACTACCACTACCCTAGCCTCAACCACTACCCTAGCCTCAACCACAACCACTACCCTATCCTCAACCACTACCCTAACCCTCAACCCCTACCTTAACCACTACCCTAGCCTCAACCACTACCCTAACCCTCAACCACTACCCTAACCCTCAGCCACTACCCTAACCCTCAACCACTACCCTAACCTCAACCACTACCCTAACCCTCAACCACTACCCTAACCCTCAGCCACTACCCTAACCCTAGCCTCAGCCACTACTCTTAACCCTTAGTTACTGCCCTAACCCTTGGCCACTACCCTAACCCTAACCACTACCCTAAACCTTAGCCACTACCCTAACCCTTAGCCACTACCCTAATCCTTAGCCACTACCCAAACCATAACCACAACCCACAGCTACTACCCTAACCCTCAACTACTACCCTAACCCTAACCTCAGCCACTAAACCTAAACCTCAGCCACTACCCTAAACCCTCAGCCACTACGCTAACCCTCAACCACTACCCTAACCCTCAGCCACTACCCTAACCATAACCCTCAACCACTACCACTACCCAAACCCTAGCCTCAGCCACTACCCTAACCCTCAACCACTACCACGACCCTAACCCTCAACCACTACCCTAATCCTCAACCACTACCCTAACCCTCAACCCCTACCCTAACCCTCAACCCCTACCCTAACCCTCAACCCCTACCCTAAACTTAGCCTCAGCTACTACCTTAACCCTCAGCCACTACCCTAACCCTTAGCCACTACCCTAACCACTACCCTAACCCTTAGCCACTACCCTAACCTCAGCCACTACCCTAATCCTTAGCCACTACCCTAACCATAACCACAACCCTAATCCTCAACCACTACCCTAACCCTCAACCCCTACCCTAACCATTTACATTTACATTTAAGTCATTTAGCAGACGCTCTTATCCAGAGCGACTTACAAATTGGTGCATACACCTTAAGACATCCAGTGGAACAGCCACTTTACAATAGTGCATCTAAATCTTTTTAGGGGGTGAGAAGGATTACTTACCCTATCCTAGGTATTCCTTGAAGAGGTGGGGTTTCAGGTGTCTCCGGAAGGTGGTGATTGACTCCGCTGTCCTGGCGTCGTGAGGGAGTTTGTTCCACCATTGGGGGCCAGAGTAGCGAACAGTTTTGACTGGGCTGAGCGGGAACTGTACTTCCTCAGTGGTAGGGAGGCGAGCAGGCCAGAGGTGGATGAACGCAGTGCCCTTGTTTGGGTGTAGGGCCTGATCAGAGCCTGGAGGTACTGAGGTGCCGTTCCCCTCACAGCTCCGTAGGCAAGCACCATGGTCTTGTAGCGGATGCGAGCTTCAACTGGAAGCCAGTGGAGAGAGCGGAGGAGCGGGGTGACGTGAGAGAACTTGGGAAGGTTGAACACCAGACGGGCTGCGGCGTTCTGGATGAGTTGTAGGGGTTTAATGGCACAGGCAGGGAGCCCAGCCAACAGCGAGTTGCAGTAATCAAGACGGGAGATGACAAGTGCCTGGATTAGGACCTGCGCCGCTTCCTGTGTGAGGCAGGGTCGTACTCTGCGGATGTTGTAGAGCATGAACCTACAGGAACGGGACACCGCCTTGATGTTAGTTGAGAACGACAGGGTGTTGTCCAGGATCACGCCAAGGTTCTTAGCGCTCTGGGAGGAGGACACAATGGAGTTGTCAACCGTGATGGCGAGATCATGGAACGGGCAGTCCTTCCCCGGGAGGAAGAGGAGCTCCGTCTTGCTGAGGTTCAGCTTGAGGTGGTGATCCGTCATCCACACTGATATGTCTGCCAGACATGCAGAGATGCGATTCGCCACCTGGTCATCAGAAGGGGAAAAGGAGAAGATTAATTGTGTGTCGTCTGCATAGCAATGATAGGAGAGACCATGTGAGGTTATGACAGAGCCAAGTGACTTGGTGTATAGCGAGAATAAGAGAGGGCCTAGAACAGAGCCCTGGGGGACACCAGTGGTGAGAGCGCGTGGTGAGGAGACAGATTCTCGCCACGCCACCTGGTAGGAGCGACCTGTCAAGTAGGACGCAATCCAAGCGTGGGCCGCGCCGGAGATGCCCAACTCGGAGAGGGTGGAGAGGAGGATCTGATGGTTCACAGTATCGAAGGCAGCCGATAGGTCTAGAAGGATGAGAGCAGAGGAGAGAGAGTTAGCTTTAGCAGTGCGGAGCGCCTCCGTGATACAGAGAAGAGCAGTCTCAGTTGAATGACTAGTCTTGAAACCTGACTGATTTTGATCAAGAAGGTCATTCTGAGAGAGATAGCGGTAGAGCTGGCCAAGGACGGCACGCTCAAGAGTTTTGGAGAGAAAAGAGAGAAGGGATACTGGTCTGTAGTTGTTGACGTCGGAGGGATCGAGTGTAGGTTTTTTCAGAAGGGGTGCAACTCTCGCTCTCTTGAAGACGGAAGGGACGTAGCCAGCGGTCAGGGATGAGTTGATGAGCGAGGTGAGGTAAGGGAGAAGGTCTCCGGAAATGGTCTGGAGAAGAGAGGAGGGGATAGGGTCAAGCGGGCAGGTTGTTGGGCGGCCGGCCGTCACAAGACGCGAGATTTCATCTGGAGAGAGAGGGGAGAAAGAGGTCAGAGCATAGGGTAGGGCAGTGTGAGCAGAACCAGCGGTGTCGTTAGACTTAGCAAACGAGGATCGGATGTCGTCGACCTTCTTTTCAAAATGGTTGACGAAGTCATCTGCAGAGAGGGAGGAGGGGGGATTCAGGAGGGAGGAGAAGGTGGCAAAGAGCTTCCTAGGGTTAGAGGCAGATGCTTGGAATTTAGAATGGTAGAAAGTGGCTTTAGCAGCAGAGACAGAGGAGGAAAATGTAGAAAGGAGGGAGTGAAAGGATGCCAGGTCCGCAGGGAGGCGAGTTTTCCTCCATTTCCGCTCGGCTGCCCGGAGCCCTGTTCTGTGAGCTCGCAATGAGTCGTCGAGCCACGGAGCGGGAGGGGAGGACCGAGCCGGCCTGGAGGATAGGGGACATAGAGAGTCAAAGGATGCAGAAAGGGAGGAGAGGAGGGTTGAGGAGGCAGAATCAGGAGATAGGTTGGAGAAGGTTTGAGCAGAGGGAAGAGATGATAGGATGGAAGAGGAGAGAGTAGCGGGGGAGAGAGAGCGAAGGTTGGGACGGCGCGATACCATCCGAGTAGGGGCAGCGTGGGAAGTGTTGGATGAGAGCGAGAGGGAAAAGGATACAAGGTAGTGGTCGGAGACTTGGAGGGGAGTTGCAATGAGGTTAGTGGAAGAACAGCATCTAGTAAAGATGAGGTCAAGCGTATTGCCTGCCTTGTGAGTAGGGGGAAGGTGAGAGGGTGAGGTCAAAAGAGGAGAGGAGTGGAAAGAAGGAGGTAGAGAGGAATGAGTCAAAGGTAGACGTGGGGAGGTTAAAGTCGCCCAGAACTGTGAGAGGTGAGCCGTCCTCAGGAAAGGAGCTTATCAAGGCATCAAGCTCATTGATGAACTCTCCAAGGGAACCTGGAGGGCGATAAATGATAAGGATGTTAAGCTTGAAAGGGCTGGTAACTGTGACAGCATGGAATTCAAAGGAGGCGATAGACAGATGGGTGAGGGGAGAAAGAGAGAAAGACCACTTGGGAGAGATGAGGATCCCGGTGCCACCACCCCGCTGACCAGAAGCTCTCGGGTGTGTGAGAACACGTGGGCGGACGAGGAGAGAGCAGTAGGAGTAGCAGTGTTATCTGTGGTGATCCATGTTTCCGTCAGTGCCAAGAAGTCGAGGGACTGGAGGGAGGCATAGGCTGAGATGAACTCTGCCTTGTTGGCCGCAGATCGGCAGTTCCAGAGGCTACCGGAGACCTGGAACTCCACGTGGGTCATACGCGCTGGGACCACCAGATTAGGGTGGCCGCGGCCACGCGGTGTGGAGCGTTTGTATGGTCTGTGCATCTGTGTATGGTCTGTGTAACCCTCAACCCCTACCCTAAACTTAGCCTCAGCCACTACCTAAACCCTCAGCCACTACCCTAACCCTAACCACAACCACTACCCTAACCTCAGCCACTACCCTAACCCCAACCACAAGCACTACCCTTACCCTTAGCCACTACCCCAACCACTACCCTAACCCTAACCACTACCCTAACCCTCAGCCACTACCCTAACCACAACCACTACCCTAACCCTTAGCCACTACCCTAACCACTACTCTAACCCTCAACCACTACCCTAACCTCAGCCACTACCCTAACCCTCAGCCACTACCCTAACCCTCAACCACTGCCCTAACCCTAACCTCAGCTACTACCCTAATCCTCAGCCACTACCTTAGCCCTCAGCCACTACGCTAACCCTCAGCCACTACCCTAACCCTAGCCTCAGCCACTACCCTAACCCTCAACCACTACCACTACCCTAACCCCCATCACTACCCTAACCCTAGCCTCAAACACTACCCTAACCCTCAACCACTACCCTAACCCTCAACCACTACCCTAACCCTTAGCCACTACCCTAACCCTCAACCACTACCCTAACCCTTAGCCACTACCCTAACCACTACTCTAACCCTCAACCACTACCCTAACCTCAGCCACTACCCTAAACCTCAGCCACTACCCTAACCCTCAGCCACTACCCTAACCCTCAACCACTACCCTAACCCTCAACCACTACCCTAACCCTCAACCACTACCCTAACCCTTAGCCACTACCCTAACCCTAGCCTCAACCACTACCCTAACCCTAGCCTCAACCAACCCCCTAACCCTAACCCTAACCCGAGCCTAAACCACAACCCTAGCTTCATGTCCACATCCCGGTTCAAGCCTTATCCTGAATTTATGTTCAAAGCTGGCTAAACCCTAAACCTAACCAGAACTCCCCTAAAACAGGGCTTCCCACCTCTGAATTCCCAATTTAATATATAATATGACTGTATGTAGGCCCGCATAGACAGGACTCTAACATGACATTCAGACTGTAGATAGATAGACACAGACAGACAAGTATGTGGTACACTACACCACTGCCTACTACCTCTACCTCTCTCATCACCCATTAACTCTTCTTTCTTTCTTTTTCTCTCTCTTGTCTCTCTCTCCCCTTTCCTCTTTAACTCTATCCCCCATCTTCTCTCTGTCTCCCTGCCTGTATTTCTCTTTAACTCTCTCCCCCATCTTCTCTCTGTCTCCCTGCCTGTATTTCTCTTTAACTCTATCCCCCATCTTCTCTCTGTCTCCCTGCCTGTATTTCTCTTTAACTCTATCCCCCATCTTCTCTCTGTCTCCCTGCCTGTATTTCTCTTTAACTCTATCCCCCATCTTCTCTCTGTCTCCCTGCCTGTATTTCTCTTTAACTCTCTCCCCCATCTTCTCTCTGTCTCCTTGCCTGTATTTCTCTTTCTCCCCCTCATGCCCTTATGACCGAGGCCAGTGTTCTGCCAGCAGAACTGGATTGCATTAGTACGGATGGTACACACACACACACACACACACACACACACACACACACACACACACACACACACACACACACACACACACACACTTGGTTAATGCAGCCCTCTTCCCTTCCCTGTGGAGAAAGTAGAGCACATACATGCAGCCAACCACACTAATGCAAACCTACACTGATGTGTGTGTCATTGTCACACAAGCATAAATGACAGTCCTACTCTTTCCCCCTAAATGGAGGAGGTGTGTTTGTACGCTGTGTTAACTTCCCAACAGCGCTACACAGGAGAGGAGAGAAGATGCTACCTCTGTGGAAAGGGAACAATGTGTGTTTTGAACCCGACCAAACATAATCTGCCCCTTGTCCTGTTAGCTCCTAGAACTAATACCTAGGCTTTATCTCAGTGGGATAAAAAAGGTCTTGAGACACACCAACACACAGCACACACAAGCACACACACAGAGTAGGGCTAATCCCAGGGTCTCATGCCAGTCAGTCGTTCATAACAGATATCAAATCAACAAATTGTAATCGTAAATAAAACATTGTGTAGCCTCAAAACATGGTTAAAAATATCATTTTGATATCATTGATGGTCAGTCCTTCTTCAGCCCCACCCTTCAGCTGTTTACACCTCCAATGGACTCAAATTATGTCAATTAGCCTATCAG
The DNA here is from genome assembly GCF_023373465.1 of Oncorhynchus keta. Taxonomy (NCBI): domain Eukaryota; kingdom Metazoa; phylum Chordata; class Actinopteri; order Salmoniformes; family Salmonidae; genus Oncorhynchus; species Oncorhynchus keta. Next base: position 13,182,491 of record NC_068421.1, on the reverse strand, counting down.
AAGCTTCTAAAAGACCATGACATCATACAGTGAATTATAAGTGAAATAATCTGTCTGTAAACAATTGCTGGAAAAGCTAATTGTTTTTTTCCATTAAAATAACATCAAATTGATCAGAAATACAGTGTAGACATTGTCAATGTTGTAAATGATTATTGTAGCTGGAAACAGAAGATTTTTTATGGAATATCTACATGAGTATGCAGAGGCCCATTATCAGCAACCATCACTCCTGTGTTCCAATGCCACGTTGTGTTAGCTCATCCAAGTTTATCATTTTAAAAGGCTAATTGATCATTACAAAACTATTTTGCAATTATGTTAGCACAGCTGAAAACTGTTGTTATGATTAAAGAAGCAATAAAACTGGCCTTCTTTAGACTAGCTGAGTATCTGGAGCATCTGCCACATCCTGATCTGTTTCACCTGTCTTTGTGATCGTCTCCACCCCTCTCCAGGTGTCGGCCATCTTCCTCATTATACCCGTGTTCTCTATTTGTCTGTTGCCAGTTCGTCTTGTTTGTCAAACCTACCAGAGTTTTTGTGTCAGCTCCTGCTTTTCCCCAGTCTCTCTTTTCTAATAATAATAATAATATATGCCATTTAGCGGACGCTTTTATCCAAAGCGACTTACAGTCATGTGTGCATACATTCTACGTATGGGTGGTCCCGGGAATTGAACCCACTACCCTGGCGTTACAAGCGCCATGCTCTACCAACTGAGCTACAGAAGGACCACATCCTTTTACATCATTTTACCCTTGCCTGGGCTGACCCTGTAACCACCTGCATGACTCTGAGCCTGCCTGCCGTCCTGTACCTTTGCCCCACCTCTGGATTACCGACCTCTGCCTGACCTGACCCTGAGCCTGCCGTTCTGTACCTTTGCCCCACCTCTGGATTACCGACCTCTGCCTGACCTGACCCTGCCTGCCGTCCTGTACCTTTGCTGTAATAAACATTGTATCATGTCTTTACTATGGATTAAATGATATGACATGCTATTTTATAAAATAATTTCTCTGTAATCAATATTACCTGATTAGTTTAATCATGTAAATGTAATTAACTAGGAAGTAGGGGCACCATGGAAGAATGTTCATAGAGCTGTTATCTTCCTAATAAACTCTTAAAGACCTGGTAATCTTTTATATCAATAGCAGTCAATTATTAATCGTCAGCATATTCAGTCTCATCTGAACGATGTAAAATTATTGGTTATATTCACAAACCTTGGCTAACAAATTGAATCAGCAATACAAAATCCGGTTTAATTATTTATTTACTAATTACCCAAACAATCACACAAAATTACATATACGCAGGATGGATCATACATTGATTCCTAATTATGTCAGAAAAGAAAACGTCCCTAGCGGGTGAAACCAATATGACGGCTGGTTACACAAAGAAAGGGGTTTGGGTTTGAATGAAAGTGCGGGAAGACTGAGGAAGAAAATGATTGGGTCTCTATTGGACCTTATGAAGCTATGCTATAACCTCCCCCAACAGGGCAACGTCATGACAATTGTTACTTCGACACGGTCTGCATCTGGGTCTTACCTTGATACCTGATAGCATCAGCATTTGTGGGTTCGATTACAGGCTCAAAATGGCCAGAAACAAAGAACTTTCAGCCTATTCTTGTTCTGAGAAATGAAGGCTATTCCATGTGAAAAATTGTCAAGAAACTGAAGGACTTTTGCAACGCTGTGTACTACTCCCTTCACAGAACAGAGCAAACTGGCTCTAACCAGAATAGAAAGAGGAGTCGGAGGCCCCGGTGCACAACTGAGCAAGAGGACAAGTACATTAGAGTGTCTAGTTTGAGAAACAGATGCCTCACAAGTCCTCAATTGGCAGCTTCATTAAATAGTACCTGCAAAACACCAGTCTCAACGTCAACAGTGAAGAGGCGTCTCTGGGATGCTGGACACCTAGGCAGAGTTTCTCTGTCCAGTCTCAACTTCAACAGTGAAGTGGCGACTCTGGGATGCTGGCCTTCTAGGCAGAGTTCCTCTGTCCAGTGTCTGTGTTCTTTTGCTCATCTTAATCTTTTATTGGCCAGTCTGAGATGTGGCTTTTTCTTCAAGTCTGGGTCGAATCCCTGAGCTGACAAAGTAAAAATCTGTCATTCTGCCCCTGAGCAAGGCAGTTTATCCACTGTACCCCAGGCGCTGAAGACGTGGATGTCAATTAAGGCAGCCCCCCGCACCTCTCTGATTCAGACACATTTCAGTTGAAGGCAATCAGTTGTACAACTGACAAGGAATCCCACTTTTTCCATTGCTCGTGTTCCTTGGCCCAAGCAACTCTCTTATTCTTCATTCTTATTGGTGTCCTTTAGTAGTGGTTTCTGTGCTGCAATTCGACCATGAATGCCTGATTCACAAAGTCTACTCTGAACAGCTGATGTTGAGATGTGTCTGTTACTTGAACTCTGTGAAGCATTTATTTGGGTTGAAATCTGAGGTGCAGACTTCTGCATCCGAGCTAACTCTGGGTCATCCTTTCCTGTGGCGATCCTCATTAGAGCCAGTTTCATCATAGTGCTTGATGGTTTTTGTGACTGCACTTGAAGAAACTTTCCAAGTTCTTGAAATTTTACTGATTGACTGACCTGGGTTAACCACTGGGCTAGCATAGAGAGAGACCTGGGTTAACCACTGGGCTAGCATAGAGAGAGACCTGGGTTAACCACTGGGCTAGCATAGAGAGAGACCTGGGTTAACCACTGGGCTAGCATAGAGAGAGACCTGGGTTAACCACTGGGCTAGCAGAGAGAGACCTGGGTTAACCACTGGGCTAGCAGAGGAGAGAGACCTGGGTTAACCACTGGGCTAGCATAGAGAGAGACCTGGGTTAACCACTGGGCTAGCACAGAGAGACCTGGGTTAACCACTGGGCAAGCATAGAGAGAGACCTGGGTTAACCACTGGGCTAGCATAGAGAGAGACCTGGGTTAACCACTGGGCTAGCATAGAGAGAGACCTGAGTTAACCACTGGGCTAGCATAGAGAGAGACCTGGGTTAACCACTGGGCTAGCATAGAGAGAGACCTGAGTTAACCACTGGGCTAGCATAGAGAGACCTGGGTTAACCACTGGGCTAGCACAGAGAGAGACCTGGGTTAACCACTGGGCTAGCATAGAGAGAGACCTGGGTTAACCACTGGGCTAGCATAGAGAGAGACCTGGGTTAACCACTGGGCTAGCATAGAGAGAGACCTGGGATAACCACTGGGCTAGCACAGAGAGAGACCTGGGTTAACCACTGGGCTAGCATAGAGAGAGACCTGGGTTAACCACTGGGCTAGCACAGAGAGAGACCTGGGTTAACCACTGGGCTAGCACAGAGAGACCTGGGTTAACCACTGGGCTAGCACAGAGAGAGACCTGGGTTAACCACTGAGCTAGCACAGAGAGAGACCTGGGTTAACCACTGGGCTAGCATAGAGACCTGGGTTAACCACTGGGCTAGCATAGAGACCTGGGTTAACCACTGGGCTAGCATAGAGAGACCTGGGTTAACCACTGGGCTAGCATAGAGAGAGACCTGGGTTAACCACTGGGCTAGCATAGAGAGAGACCTGGGTTAACCACTGGGCTAGCATAGAGAGAGACCTGGGTTAACCACTGGGCTAGCAGAGAGAGACCTGGGTTAACCACTGGGCTAGCAGAGAGAGACCTGGGTTAACCACTGGGCTAGCATAGAGAGAGACCTGGGTTAACCACTGGGCTAGCACAGAGAGAGACCTGGGTTAACCACTGGGCTAGCATAGAGAGAGACCTGGGTTAACCACTGGGCTAGCATAGAGAGAGACCTGGGTTAACCACTGGGCTAGCATAGAGAGAGACCTGGGTTAACCACTGGGCTAGCACAGAGAGAGACCTGGGTTAACCACTGGGCTAGCAGAGAGAGACCTGGGTTAACCACTGAGCTAGCATAGAGAGAGACCTGGTTTAACCACTGGGCTAGCATAGAGAGAGACCTGGGATAAACATTGGAAGATGGGTACTCGAGTGTGTAGAGGGCCAGTGTCATCTCTTTGCCTGAAGGCCTTCTTTTATGTACCTGCATTCTGAAGGGCTTGCGTGCGTGTTTGTCTGTCTGTGTCCGTGTTTCTGCCCATGTGTGTGTACGAGGGAGAGAAATTCAGCTCAGATGTAGTGCTACAGGCTAGCCATGATACGCCCTTCCTCAATGAAAATATTCCAGGGGGTTGTTAAGTGTTGGAGGTAGGGAATAAACCCCCAGTTTGATGAGCTTGTGGGCAGTTTTATTACAGATAATGCTCACACAACACTGCTCCCCCTGATCTACCTTTCTCTATATCATACACATACCCAAATCACACACCGAGAGAGAGAGAGAGAGAGAGAGGGAGAGGGAGAGAGAGAGAGAGAGAGAGAGAGAGAGAGAGAGAGAGCGAGCGAGAGGGAGCGAGAGAGAGAGAGAGAGAGAGGGAGGGGGAGGGAGAGGGAGAGAGAGAGAGAGAGAGAGGGAGAGGGAGAGAGAGAGAGAGAGAGAGGAACAAACACAAGGTCCATCTGCCTTTGGCCTAAAGAGCAGGAACCTGGACTTCATCAAAGAAATTGGAAATACAGACAATGTCATCCTACAAGAAACCTGGTATAGAGGAGATGAACCAACTGGTTGCCCTCTAGGTTACAGAGAGCTGGTAGTCCCATCCACCAAACTACCAGGTGTGAAACAGGGAAGAGACTCAGGGGGTATGCTAATTTGGTATAAAGCAGACCTAACCTACTATTAAATTAGTCAAAGCAGGAACATTTGACATCTGGCTAGAAATTTTTGAGGAAATGATCTTAACAGAGAAAAATGTCCTCATGTGCTACCTATATACAAAAATCTCTGAAACTGGAAACACTTATCTCCCTCACTAGCTTTAAGCACCAACTGTCAGAGCATCTTACAGATTACTGCACATAGCCCACCTATAATTTAGCCCAAACAACTACCTCTTTCCCAACTGTATTTAATTTATTTATTTATTTTGCTCCTTTGCACCCCATTATTTTTATTTCTACTTTGCACATTCTTCCATTGCAAAACTACCATTCCAGTGTTTTACTTGCTATATTGTATTTACTTTGCCACCATGGCCTTTTTTGCCTTTTACCTCCCTTCTCACCTAATTTGCTCACATTGTATATAGACTTGTTTATACTGTATTATTGACTGTATGTTTGTTTTACTCCATGTGTAACTCTGTGTCGTTGTATCTGTCGAACTGCTTTGCTTTATCTTGGCCAGGTCGCAATTGTAAATTAGAACTTGTTCTCAACTTGCCTACCTGGTTAAATAAAGGTGAAATAAAATTTTAAAAATATCCCCCCAGTAGAATCCCCATACTTTAACGATGACAGCTTCTCCATCCTAGAGGGGGAGATCAACTCTTTCCTGGCTCAGGGACATTTACTAGTCTGTGGCGACCTAAATGCCAGAACTGGACAATAACCTGACACTCTTAGCACACAGGGGGACAAACACCTACATGGAGATGACGGCATTCCCTCCCCCTAGACACAACTATGACAAAACTACCAACAAAAACAGGTCACAACTCCTGCCACTCTGTCGCACGGTGGGTCTGTGCATAGTCAATTGTAGGCTTTGATGGGACAATTACAGTAGGTACACCTACAGCTCATTCCTTGGCAGTAGTACTGTAGACTACTTTATCACTTTATCATATACACAAACAACAAGTGTGCTGTTAGAATTGGCAACAAAAACACAAGATTTCTTTCCACAGACAGGGATGCAGCTTTAACCTCGCCCTCTTCAACATATATATCAACATATTGGTGAGGGCACAAGAACAGTCTGCAGCAACCGGCCTCACCCTACTAGAATCTGAAGTCAAATGTCAAATGTGAACAATCTGAGAGACAAGGCAAGAAGGGCCTTCTATGCCATCGAAAGGAACATAAAATTTCACATACCAATTAGGATCTTTCAAAAAACACTTGAATCAGTTCTAGAACCTATTGTCCATTATGGTTGAGGTCTGGGCGCCGCTCACCAACAAAGATTTCGCAAAATGGGAAATAATGCATGCAGAGCATAATTAGGTAGATACCCGCTAATTATACAAATTCTACAGCCATCTGTAAGCTTGCTTAGGGAACCTGGAGAAGAGTCCCCTAAGCAAGCTGGTCCTGGGGCTCTGTTCACATTCAGAAACAGAGCCCCAGGACAGCAACACAATTAGACCCAACCAAATCATGAGAAAACAAAAAGAAAACTACTTGACACATTTGAAAGAATTAACAACAACAAAACTGAGCAAACTAGAATGCTATTTGGCACTAAAAAGAGAGTACCACTGTGACTGACCCAAAATGAAGGAAAGCTTTGACTAGTACAGACTCTCTGAGCATAGCCTTGCTATTGAGAAAGGTCACCGTAGGCAGACCTGGCTCAAAAGAAGACAGGCTATGTGCACACTGCCCATAAAATGAGGTGGAAACTGAGCTGCACTTCCTAACCTCATGCCAAATGTAAGACCATATTAGAGACATATATTTCCCTCAGAGTACACAGATACACAAAGAATTTGAAAACAAATCCAATTTTGGTGAAATACCAAAATACCATACTGTGGTATGACATCACAGCAGCTAGATGTGTGACTTGTTGCCACAAGAAAAGGCCAACCAGTGAAGAACAAACACCATTGTAAATACAACCCATATTTATTTGTTTATTTATTTTTGCTTAACTATTTGCACATCGTTACAAACACTGTTAATAGCCATAATATTACATTTGAAATGTCTCTATTCCTTTGGAACTTTTGTGAGTATAACATTTACTGTTAGTTTTTTAAAATGGTTTTTCACGTTTGTTTATTTTCTATTTCACTTCCTTTGGCAAACATATGTTTCCCATGCCAATAAAGCCCTTTGAATTGACAGAGAGAGGGAGAGACCATTTTTAGGGCCTTCAGATCCTCAAAAGGTTCTACAGCTGCACCATCGAGAGCATGCTGACAGGTTGCATCACTGCCTGGTATTGCAACTGCTCGGCCTCCGACCACAAGGCACGACAGAGGCTAGTGCACACGGCTCACTACATCACTGGGGCAAGCTTCCTGCCATCCAGAACATATATACCAGGTGGTATCAGAGGAAGGCCCTAAAAATGGTCAAATACTCCAGCCACCCTAGTCATAGACTGTTCTCTCTGCCACCGTACGGCAAGCGGTACCGGAGGGCCAAGTCTTGGTCCAAGAGGCTTCTTCTACCACCAAGCCTTAAGACACCTGAACATACATTATAATCAAATGGCTACGCAGACTATTTGCATTGCTCCCACTCTTTTATGCAACTGCTACTCTCTGTTATTATCCATGCATAGTCACTTTAATAGCTCTACCTTTATGTACATATTACCACAATTACATTGACTAACCGGTACCCCCTGTATATAGCCTCGCTATTGTTATTTTACTACTGCTCTTTAATTATTTGTTACTTTTAGTTATTTTTTGTGGTATTTTTCTTAAAACTGCATTGTTGCATTTCACTGTAACATCTACACCTATTGTATTTGGCACATGTGACAAGTAAACATAAGGGGCTTTATTGGCATGGGAAACTTAACTTGAAATTGAAGTACGCCTGCTCTGTTAAAAGCCCTGCTGTCTTTCAAACACAAGCTCCTATTGGCCCACTAAATGTTTCTGACCAAAATAGATGCACAGCCAGATGAAGAGAGAGTAAGGGAGAGAGAGATAGAGGGTGAGGCATGGGGAAAAAGAGGGAAGATGAGAGGGATAGCAGGGAAGAGAAGTGAGAGAGCTATAAAGAGTACGCATCACACATGCTCAAAGCCAGTGGACATGAAGCTGGTTGAGAGAATGCCAAGAGTGTTCAAAGCTGTCAGAGGCAAAGGGTGGCTACTTATATATATATATATATAATATATTTAGATTTGTTTAACACTTTTTGGTTACTACATGATTCCATATGTGTTATTTCATAGTGTTGATGTCTTTAATATTATTCTACAATGTAGAAAATATTAAAAACAAAGAAAAACCCTAGAATGAGTAAGTGTGTCCAAAATTGAGTGGTACTGTATATTTTTGTACAGTATTACATGCCATTCAGCAGACGTTTTATCCAAAGCAACTTTACATATAGGTGGCCCCGGGAATCGAACCCACAACCCTGGCGGTGAAAGCACCATTCTCAACCAACTGAGTCAAACATGGTCACTAAAATGAACATAAATTCATATGGAATGTCAGCAAAGCCTATGATAAGAAGCCATACAAACATTTAATCACATTACAGGGAGGTTGGTCAACAACACTGTTGTAATGACAGATGACCACAATCAATTCAGGTGATTGCAACCTACAGAATCAATAACCCCAAAAAAGAGCAATTTGCAGTCATGGAACCCTTTCCATCACTGGCATTTGATTAACACATTGACTCTAGGTGGGTCTGAGGACCAACATTATTTCAATGCTATTTCAATTTGTTGTTAGAGTGGCCAGCTCCTCCAGATGCCTCAGTCACACCAACCCTGCTGTTCACCGACTGTTCCTGTACGGTCCTGCATGGAGATCAACAGGAGTGACATCACCTGTCTGTCCTTTGACCACTCCATCTCACAGGTACACGTCGCCACTAACCACAGATGTAGGATCAGATTATTCTACCCACAGTCCTAACCTAACCTGTCTACGTCATACTGTAGCTGTGAGTCTCTGTCTTTCTGGGGCTTCAGCCTTTTTCTGGAAGTTCTCCCAGTAGGCGGAGTCTTCTTCAAAGAGGGGTGTGGCCATGCTGATGAGGTCACTGAAGGAGAGGAAGGTGAAGGAGGGGGGAGGATCGGTGAGGGCAGGGGGAGGCTGAGGAAAAATAAGGAGAGGTTAGAAATCTACTACATTGTGCTGGGAAAAAAACACACACACAGGCTCACTTACATTCCCTCCCCACACACACACACACGACACACACGACTCACCACAGATCTGACTGTATGGCTGGGTCCCAGTGCCACAGCGACATGGTGGTCCTTACCCAATACAGTCTCCTGAAGGTGGACAGGAGCAGTTAAAGAAACACACACGTTTACATGAAATACACACAACATACAAACAGAATGAGGTTATAGGGGTTGACTTATACGAGTGGTTAAGGTGACAAATGGCTCTCGTTTACAGAAAGGATCACGCACACACACACACACAACTCTCCTCTCCCTGTTCTAACACATCAGTGTCCTAATACTGGCTGTTCATCATCCCGGTTCCCCTCTCTCACTCTCTCTTTCATTCCACACAGTTGGCCCTAATCATAGGCCCATTCGGGGGAGTTGTGTACATCCCAGACAAGCAATCTCCATCTCACTGCCTGGCTTTCCAGGAGTAATGGACGCCTCACACCCCGGGGAGACAGAGGGGAGAGGAGATTGAAAGGAGAAAATAGCCTCACTCCTTTACTTTTTAAAGTGAGGGAGGTTACAGATGTAGGATCTAACATTGAATCACCCTGAAGCGTGAGAACTTCCATGCAGTACATTTAAAAACACGTAGTGCATTTGTGGTTTAAAAAGCCTCCTGAAGTTTTTAATTTGCACTTTGACATTTTAGACTTTAAATTTTCCCTACTGAAAAATGTATCAAGCACTGCAAAAATGTCCATTAATAATCATAATCCACCTTTCCTGTTGCTGCAGGATTATTTTCTTGCAGGAGCAAACTGGATCAAATTAAGATCCTCCATCTGTATCTCATGTTCTTTATGGAAGGATGCCTCCCTGCAACATCTGTTTGCTATACTACAAAGAAGTTAGTGAAAACAAATATTTTTTCTCCCCCAGACATCATTGTCTACGAAACAAAAACAATAAAGGCTGTGGGGCAGACAGGGATGCTGTTTCCCCTACTGCGGATTCAATCTGATTCTAACTGTCTGGATAAGAGTGAAATAATTGTGACAGTTGTGGCCAAAAGTTTTGAGAATGACACAAATATTAATTTTCACAAAGTCTGCTGCCTCAGTTTGTATGATGGCAATTTGCATGTACTCCAGAATGTTATGAAGAGTGATGAGATGAACTGCAATTAATTGCAAAGTCCCTCTTTGCCATGCAAATGAACTGATTCCCCAAAAAACTATTCCACTGCATTTCAGCCCTGCCACAAAAGGACCAGCTGACATCATGTCAGTGATTCTCTTGTTGACACAGGCGTGAGTGTTGACGAGGACAAGGCTGGAGATCACTCTGTCATGCTGATTGAGTTCGAATAACAGACTGAAAGCTTCAAAAGGAGGGTGGTGCTTGAAATCATTGTTCTTCCTCTGTCAACCATGGTCACCTGCACGGAAACACGTGCCGTCATCATTGCTTTGCTCAAAAAGGGCTTCACAGGCAAGGATATTGCTGCCAGTAAGATTGCACCTAAATCAACCATTTATCGGATCATCAAGAAATTCAAGGAGAGCGGTTCAATTGTTTTGAAGAAGGCTTCAGGGCGCCCAAGAAAGTCCAGCAAGCGCCAGGACAATCTCCTAAAGTTGATTCAGCTGCGGGATTGGGACACCACCAGTACAGAGCTTGCTCAGGAATGGCAGCAGGCAGGTGTGAGTGCATCTGCATGCAAAGTGAGGCGAAGACTTTTGGAGGATGGCCTGGTGTGGGCTGCCATCAGTCAGGATGTGGCCCAGAAGCATGCCAGGGCAGATTGCAGAGGTCTTGAAAAAGAATGGTCAACACTGCAAATATTGACTCTTTTAATCTAGTTCATGTAATTGTCAATAAAAGCCTTTGACACTTATGAAATGTTTGTAATTATACTTCAGTATTCCATAGTAACATCTAACAAAAAATATCTAGACACTGAAGCAGCAAACTTTGTAAAAACTAATATTTGTGTCATTCTCAAAACTTTTGTCCACGACTGTACATGCATGAGTTGTAAAGAACCCTGTGTGTGTTTCTGTGTACGTGGGTCCTCTTTCTAATTCCCTCACTACCAAATGTCATGACCTCATTATAACACATTGGGGTTGTGACATTACACAGGGTCACCAGGAAGTGGAAAGACCTTGGTTGCAATCTCATTAAGCCAGCCAATCAATATGCAGTGCTCAGAGGTCACCAGGGCAGCACTGCTGCGTGCCTCATCTGTATGTTAATTGAGTGTGTGTGTGTGTGTGTGTACACATACATACAAACAATACCAGTCAAAAGTTGACACACCTACTCATTCAATGATTTCTTTATTTTTACTATTTCTACATTGTAGAATATAAATTAAGACATCAAAACTATGAAATAACACATATGAAATCATGTAGTAATCAAAATATGAAATACACTGCTCAAAAAAAATAAAGGGAACACTAAAATAACACATCCTAGATCTGAATGAATGAAATATTCTTATTAAATACCTTTTTCTTTATATAGTTGAATGTGCTGACAACAAAATCACACAAAAATTATCAATGGAAATCAAATTTATCAACCCGTGGAGGTCTGGAAAACCACACTATAGGCTGATGTAATGTCCTTAAAACAAGTCAAATTAGGCTCAGTAGTGTGTGTGGCCTCCGCGTGCCTGTATGACCTCCCTACAATGCCTGGGCATGCTCCTGATGAGGTGGCGGATGGTTTCCTGAGGGAACTCCTCCCAGACCTGGACTAAAGCATCCGCCAACTCCTGGACAGTCTGTGGTGCAACGTGGCGTTGGTGGATGGAGCGAGACATGATGTCCCAGATGTGCTCAATTGGATTCAGGTCTGGGGAACGGGCGGGCCAGTCCATAGCATCAATGCCTTCCTCTTGCAGGAACTGCTGACACACTCCAGCCACATGAGGTCTAGCATTGTCTTGCATTAGGAGGAACCCAGGGCCAACCGCACCAGCATATGGTCTCACAGGGGTTCTGAGGATCTCATCTCGGTACCTAATGGCAGTCAGGCTACCTCAGGCGAGTACATGGAGGGCTGTGCGGCCTCCTAAAGAAATGCTACCCCACACCATGACTGACCCCCCGCCAAACCGGTCATGCTGGAAGATGTTGCAGGCAGCAGAACGTTCTCCACGGCGTCTCCAGACTCTGCCACGTCTGTCACACGCGCTCAGTGTGAACCTGCTTTCATCTGTGAAGAGCACAGGGCGCCAGTGGCGAATTTGCCAATCTTGGTGTTCTCTGGCAAATGCCAAACGTCCTGCATTGTGTTGGGCTGTAAGCACAACCCCCACCTGTGGACGTCGGGCCCTCATACCACCCTCACGGAGTCTGTTTCTGACCGTTTGAGCAGACACATGCACATTTGTGGCCTGCAGGAGGTCCTTTTGCAGGGCTCTGGCAGTGCTCCTCCTGTTCCTCCTTGCCCAAAGGCGGAGGTAGCGGTCCTGCTGCTGGGTTGTTGCCCTCCTACGGCCTCCTCCACGTCTCCTGATGTACTGGCCTGTCTCCTGGTAGCGCCTCCATGCTGTGGACACTACGCTGACAGACACAGCAAACCTTCTTGCCACAGCTCGCATTGATGTGCCATCCTGGATGAGCTGCACTACCTGAGCCACTTGTGTGGGTTGTAGACTCCGTCTCATGCTACCACTAGAGTGAAAGCACCGCCAGCATTCAAGTGACCAAAACATCAGCCAGGAAGCATAGGAACTGAGAAGTGGTCTATGGTCACCACCTGCAGAACCACTCCTTTATTGGGGGTGTCTTGCTAATTGCCTATAATTTCCACCTGTTGTCTATTCCATTTGCACAACAGCATGTGAAATGTATTGTCAGTGTTGCTTCCTAAGTGGACAGTTTGATTTCACAGAAGTGTGATTGACTTGGAGTTACATTGTGTTCCCTTTATTTTTTTGAGCAGTGTATATTCTATATTTGAAATTCTTCAAAGTAGCCATCCTTTGCCTTGACGACAGCTTTGCAAACTGTTGGCATTCTCTCCACCAGCTTCACCTGGAATGGTTTTCCACCAGTCTTGAAGGAGTTCCCACATTTGCTGAGCATTTGTTGGCTGATTTTCCTTCACTCTGCGGTCCAACTCATCCAAAACCATCTCAATTTGGTTAAGGTCGGGTGATTGTAGAGGCCAGGTCATCTGATGCAGCACTCAATCACTCTCCTTCTTGATCAAATAGCCCTTACACAGCCTGGAGGTGTGTTGGGTCATTGTCCTGTTGAAAAGCAAATGATAGTCCTACTAAGCGCAAACCAGATGGGATGATGTATCGCTGCAGCCATGCTGGTTAAGTATGCCTTGAATTCTAAATAAAAGCACTGTCAGTGTTACCAGCAAAGCACCGCAACAACATCACACTTCTTCCTCCATGCTTCACAGTGGGAACCACACATGCAGAGATCATCCGTTCACCTACTCTGCGTCTCACAAAGACACAGCATTTAGAAACAAAAATCTCAAATTTGGACTCATCAGACCAAAGGACAGATATCTACCGGTCTAATGTCAATTGCTCGTGTTTCTTGGCCCAAGCAAGTCTATTCTTATTATTGGTGTCCTCTAGTAGTGGTTTCTTAGGAGAAATTCGACAATGAAGGCCTGATTCACAGTCTCATCTAATCAGTTGATGTTGAGATGTGCATAACTTGAACTCTGTGAAGCATTTATTTGGGCTGCAATCTGAGGTGCAGTTCAGTCTAATGAACTTATCCTCTGCAGCAGAGGAAATTCTGGGTCTTCCTTTCCTGTTCCTCATGAGAGCCAGTTTCATCATAGCTCTTGATGGTTTTTGCGACTGCACTTGAAACTATTCAACGTTTTCCATATTGACTGATCTTCATGTCTTAAAGTAATGATGGACTGTCATTTCTCTTTGCTTATTTGAGCTGTTCCTGCCATAATATGGACTTGGTCTTTTACAAAATAGGGCTATCTTCTGTATACCAGTCACAACACAAATGATTGACTCAAACGCATTAAGGAAAGAAATTCCACAAATTAACTTTTAACAAGGCACACCTGTTAATTGAAATGCATTCCAGGTGACTATCTGGTTAAGAAGATGCCAAGAGTGTGCAAAGCAGTAATCAAGGCAATGGGTAGATAATAATTTGAAGAATTTCAAATATATTTTGATTTGTTTAACACTTTTTGGTTACTACATGATTCCATGTGTTATTTCATAGTTGAGGTCTTCACTATTATTCTACAATGTTAGAAAATAGTAAAATAAAGAAAGACCCTGGAATGAGTAGGTGTGTCCAAACTTTTGACTGGTACGTACGTGCGTACGTACGTACGTGCGTATGTATGGTAATAGGTAGTGCTGTGATGCTGAATGTGTGTGTGAGAGACAAGTGTTTCTGCAGAGATTTCAGCCTATCTGGAAGAAACATTCATTCTGCAGACCTTATCAGATGTGAAGTCTAGCATCCTAATTGTTTCTCGTTACTCTGATCAATATGGCAGCGAGGGAGGAGACAAGAACATGATCTCTTCTCTTGCTCACTCAGGCAGTGTGTGTGTGTGGTGTGTGGTGGTGTGTGTGTGTGGTGTGTGTGTGTTTGACCCAACCAACAGCAAAAGGTCCAAACATGAGGATTTTAATCCCTTGGTTCCAGTACTGAAATCTGGTCTCTCTCTGGTGCTCCCGAAATTGGGCAGTTAGTTCTCCCAGTCCTCCCTAGCTCCCTCACTGCCTCCGTCCATCCTTCCCTCCCATTTACAAAACATCTCTGCAGCAGATCTACAGCATAGCTGTACTGTCCCTAAGCTGGCGATCAATACCGTATGTATGTTGCTATTCTCTGGTGGCAGAAGTGTCACAATAGAAACACCATTAGCCCGACAAACCAGTCCAGAGAGGACAGAACGGAATCCATGATGGACCATTCATTATTTTCAGCTTTATAGGTGAGATCCAACTCACACAATAGGTTTCCACAATACTGCTTTCCCCTGACATACAGTATTTCTTCAGACTAGTGTGGCTGAAAGGAGGGAGATGAGGAAAGGAGACTAAATAAAGAGGTGACTTTTTACAACTCTAAAGCCTTGGTGTGAGAGGTACTGAGAGCATCCTAGGTAAAGGTCCCCAGTATTTCCTAGAAAAGTACTTTACAAATTCTTTCAAGGATACATTGTTGGAGAATTCAAAGAATCAGAGACAGAGAGAGGGCCAGAGTACACATTTGTTCTTATGCTAAGATAGCAATCATAGAGATAGCGGCTAATACATCATATGGCTAACAAGACCTTGCTAATCTGTCATTAGTGGCTCTGAAACGCAATAAGGATAGCAATAGCTTTAGTGGGTAACTTTAGAGCTAACTGATGAAATTGGTGCGGGGTAGCATTAGTCTTAGTGGGTAACGTTAGAGCTAACTGATGAAATTGGAGCGGGGTAGCATTAGTTTTAGTGGGTAACGTTAGAGCTAACTGATGAAATTGGTGCGGGGTAGCATTAGTTTTAGTGGGTAACGTTAGAGCTAACTGATGAAATTGGTGCGGGGTAGCATTAGTTTTAGTGGGTAACGTTAGAGCTAACTGATGAAATTGGAGCGGGGTAGCATTAGTTTTAGTGGGTAACGTTAGAGCTAACTGATGAAATTGGAGTGGGGTAGCATTAGTTTTAGTGGGTAGCATTAGTTTTAGTGGGTAACGTTAAAACTAACTGATGAAATTGGAGCGGGGTAGCATTAGTTTTAGTGGGTAACGTTAGAGCTAACTGATGAAATTGGTGCGGGGTAGCATTAGTTTTAGTGGGTAACGTTAGAGCTCACTGATGAAATTGGAGCGGGGTAGCATTAGTTTTAGTGGGTAACGTTAGAGCTAACTGATGAAATTGGAGCGGGGTAGCATTAGTTTTAGTGGGTAACGTTAGAGCTAACTGATGAAATTGGAGCGGGGTAGCATTAGTTTTAGTGGGTAACGTTAGAGCTAACTGATGAAATTGGAGCGGGGTAGCATTCGTTTTAGTGCATTAGAGCTTTTTGTGGGGGTAGCATTAGTTTTAGTGGGTAACGTTAGAGCTAACTGATGAAATTGGAGCGGGGTAGCATTAGTTTTAGTGGGTAACGTTAGAGCTCACTGATGAAATTGGAGGGGTAGCATTAGTTTTAGTGGGTAGCATTAGTTTTAGTGGGTAACGTTAAAACTAACTGATGAAATTGGAGTGGGGTAGCATTAGTTTTAGTGGGTAGCATTAGTTTTAGTGGGTAACGTTAAAACTAACTGATGAAATTGGAGCGGGGTAGCAATAGCTTTAGTGGGTAACGTTAGAGCTAACTGATGAAATTGGAGCGGGGTAGCAATAGCTTTAGTGGGTAACGTTAGAGCTAACTGATGAAATTCGAGCGGGGTAGCATTAGTTTTAGTGGGTAACGTTAAAGCTAACTGATGAAATTGGAGTGGGGTAGCATTAGTTTTAGTGGGTAGCATTAAAACTAACTGATGAAATTGGAGCGGGGTAGCATTAGTTTTAGTGGGTAACGTTAGTTTTAGTGGGTAACGTTAGAGCTAACTGATGAAATTGGAGTGGGGTAGCATTAGTTTTAGTGGGTAGAATTAGTTTTAGTGGGTAACGTTAAAGCTAACTGATGAAATTGGAGCGGGGTAGCATTAGTTTTAGTGGGTAGAATTAGTTTTAGTGGGTAACGTTAGAGCTCACTGATGAAATTGGAGTGGGGTAGTATTAGTTTTAGTGGGTAGAATTAGTTTTAGTGGGTAACGTTAGAGCTCACTGATGAAATTGGAGCGGGGTAGCATTAGTTTTAGTCGGTAGAATTAGTTTTAGTGGGTAACGTTAGAGCTCACTGATGAAATTGGAGTGGGGTAGCATTAGTTTTAGTGGGTAGAATTAGTTTTAGTGGGTAACGTTAAAGCTAACTGATGAAATTGGAGTGGGGTAGCATTAGTTTTAGTGGGTAGAATTAGTTTTAGTGGGTAACGTTAGAGCTCACTGATGAAATTGGAGTGGGGTAGCATTAGTTTTAGTGGGTAGAATTAGTTTTAGTGGGTAACGTTAAAGCTAACTGATGAAATTGGAGTGGGGTAGCATTAGTTTTAGTGGGTAGAATTAGTTTTAGTGGGTAACGTTAGAGCTCACTGATGAAATTGGAGTGGGGTAGCATTAGTTTTAGTGGGTAGAATTAGTTTTAGTGGGTAACGTTAGAGCTCACTGATGAAATTGGAGCGGGGTGAAATTGGAGCATTAGTTTTAGTGGGTAACGTTAGAGCTAACTGATGAAATTGGAGCGGGGTAGCATTAGTTTTAGTGGGTAACGTTAGAGCTAACTGATGAAATTGGAGCGGGGTAGCATTAGTTTTAGTGGGTAACGTTAGAGCTAACTGATGAAATTGGAGCGGGGTAGCATTAGTTTTAGTGGGTAACGTTAAACGTTAGTTGGTAAGTAGCATTCCATTCATTTTATACGAAGTGTGACTGGCTCAGCTATCATACTAGGTCTTCCCATAGACGCCCAGTCATTGAGCTGACGACTATCCATATGGGCTAACACTACCATGGGCTAACACTACCATGGGCTGTGGAAACAGCAATGGAACACACAATGGAAACATTTGACGGAATAGCTAAAACACTGTCTGCATCAAGCGTGAGTTGACGAATGAAAGTTTGATACTTTACATTCGCATTACCTGATATCCGAGTATGATAACGTCTTCACATAATATCAAATCATACCATCACAATAGTCTTCACTGTTCATCATCATTGGTTGACTGTTGTCGTCCGCCGCCACAGACCGCCGATCTTTTGATGTTGCCGCGCTACTATACTCGTTCTGGTGTTTGCTACGCAAATGCCTTAGCATGTTCGTGGTGTGGCCGCAATGAAGGACGGTCTCCAAAAAACCATTTTGAAGGAGTTCCCACATTTGCTGAGCATTTGTTGGCTGATTTTCCTTCACTCTGCGGTCCAACTCATCCAAAACCATCTCAATTTGGTTAAGGTCGGGTGATTGTAGAGGCCAGGTCATCTGATGCAGCACTCAATCACTCTCCTTCTTGATCAAATAGCCCTTACACAGCCTGGAGGTGTGTTGGGTCATTGTCCTGTTGAAAAGCAAATGATAGTCCTACTAAGCGCAAACCAGATGGGATGATGTATCGCTGCAGCCATGCTGGTTAAGTATGCCTTGAATTCTAAATAAAAGCACTGTCAGTGTTACCAGCAAAGCACCGCAACAACATCACACTTCTTCCTCCATGCTTCACAGTGGGAACCACACATGCAGAGATCATCCGTTCACCTACTCTGCGTCTCACAAAGACACGGCAGTTAGAAACAAAAATCTCAAATTTGGACTCATCAGACCAAAGGACAGATATCTACCGGTCTAATGTCAATTGCTCGTGTTTCTTGGCCCAAGCAAGTCTCTTCTTATTATTGGTGTCCTCTAGTAGTGGTTTCTTAGGAGAAATTCGACAATGAAGGCCTGATTCACAGTCTCATCTAATCAGTTGATGTTGAGATGTGCATAACTTGAACTCTGTGAAGCATTTATTTGGGCTGCAATCTGAGGTGCAGTTCAGTCTAATGAACTTATCCTCTGCAGCAGAGGAAATTCTGGGTCTTCCTTTCCTGTTCCTCATGAGAGCCAGTTTCATCATAGCTCTTGATGGTTTTTGCGACTGCACTTGAAACTATTCAACGTTTTCCATATTGACTGATCTTCATGTCTTAAAGTAATGATGGACTGTCATTTCTCTTTGCTTATTTGAGCTGTTCCTGCCATAATATGGACTTGGTCTTTTACAAAATAGGGCTATCTTCTGTATACCAGTCACAACACAAATGATTGACTCAAACGCATTAAGGAAAGAAATTCCACAAATTAACTTTTAACAAGGCACACCTGTTAATTGAAATGCATTCCAGGTGACTATCTGGTTAAGAAGATGCCAAGAGTGTGCAAAGCAGTAATCAAGGCAATGGGTAGATAATAATTTGAAGAATTTCAAATATATTTTGATTTGTTTAACACTTTTTTGGTTACTACATGATTCCATGTGTTATTTCATAGTTGAGGTCTTCGCTATTATTCTACAATGTTAGAAAATAGTAAAATAAAGAAAGACCCTGGAATGAGTAGGTGTGTCCAAACTTTTGACTGGTACGTACGTGCGTACGTACGTACGTGCGTATGTATGGTAATAGGTAGTGCTGTGATGCTGAATGTGTGTGTGAGAGACAAGTGTTTCTGCAGAGATTTCAGCCTATCTGGAAGAAACATTCATTCTGCAGACCTTATCAGATGTGAAGTCTAGCATCCTAATTGTTTCTCGTTACTCTGATCAATATGGCAGCGAGGGAGGAGACAAGAACATGATCTCTTCTCTTGCTCACTCAGGCAGTGTGTGTGGTGTGTGGTGTGTGGTGTGTGGTGTGTGTGTGTTTGACCCAACCAACAGCAAAAGGTCCAAACATGAGGATTTTAATCCCTTGGTTCCAGTACTGAAATCTGGTCTCTCTCTGGTGCTCCCGAAATTGGGCAGTTAGTTCTCCCAGTCCTCCCTAGCTCCCTCACTGCCTCCGTCCATCCTTCCCTCCCATTTACAAAACATCTCTGCAGCAGATCTACAGCATAGCTGTACTGTCCCTAAGCTGGCGATCAATACCGTATGTATGTTGCTATTCTCTGGTGGCAGAAGTGTCACAATAGAAACACCATTAGCCCGACAAACCAGTCCAGAGAGGACAGAACGGAATCCATGATGGACCATTCATTATTTTCAGCTTTATAGGTGAGATCCAACTCACACAATAGGTTTCCACAATACTGCTTTCCCCTGACATACAGTATTTCTTCAGACTAGTGTGGCTGAAAGGAGGGAGATGAGGAAAGGAGACTAAATAAAGAGGTGACTTTTTACAACTCTAAAGCCTTGGTGTGAGAGGTACTGAGAGCATCCTAGGTAAAGGTCCCCAGTATTTCCTAGAAAAGTACTTTACAAATTCTTTCAAGGATACATTGTTGGAGAATTCAAAGAATCAGAGACAGAGAGAGGGCCAGAGTACACATTTGTTCTTATGCTAAGATAGCAATCATAGAGATAGCGGCTAATACATCATATGGCTAACAAGACCTTGCTAATCTGTCATTAGTGGCTCTGAAACAATAAGGATAGCAATAGCTTTAGTGGGTAACTTTAGAGCTAACTGATGAAATTGGTGCTAGCATTAGTCTTAGTGGGTAACGTTAGAGCTAACTGATGAAATTGGAGCGGGGTAGCATTAGTTTTAGTGGGTAACGTTAGAGCTAACTGATGAAATTGGTGCTAGCATTAGTTTTAGTGGGTAACGTTAGAGCTAACTGATGAAATTGGTGCGGGGTAGCATTAGTTTTAGTGGGTAACGTTAGAGCTAACTGATGAAATTGGAGCGGGGTAGCATTAGTTTTAGTGGGTAACGTTAGAGCTAACTGATGAAATTGGAGTGGGGTAGCATTAGTTTTAGTGGGTAGCATTAGTTTTAGTGGGTAACGTTAAAACTAACTGATGAAATTGGAGCGGGGTAGCATTAGTTTTAGTGGGTAGCATTAGTTTTAGTGGGTAACGTTAGAGCTAACTGATGAAATTGGTGCGGGGTAGCATTAGTTTTAGTGGGTAACGTTAGAGCTAACTGATGAAATTGGAGCGGGGTAGCATTAGTTTTAGTGGGTAACGTTAGAGCTAACTGATGAAATTGGAGCGGGGTAGCATTAGTTTTAGTGGGTAACGTTAGAGCTAACTGATGAAATTGGAGCGGGGTAGCATTAGTTTTAGTGGGTAACGTTAGAGCTAACTGATGAAATTGGAGCGGGGTAGCATTAGTTTTAGTGGGTAACGTTAGAGCTAACTGATGAAATTGGTGCGGGGTAGCATTAGTTTTAGTGGGTAACGTTAGAGCTAACTGATGAAATTGGAGCGGGGTAGCATTAGTTTTAGTGGGTAACGTTAGAGCTCACTGATGAAATTGGAGTGGGGTAGCATTAGTTTTAGTGGGTAGCATTAGTTTTAGTGGGTAACGTTAAAACTAACTGATGAAATTGGAGTGGGGTAGCATTAGTTTTAGTGGGTAGCATTAGTTTTAGTGGGTAACGTTAAAACTAACTGATGAAATTGGAGCGGGGTAGCAATAGCTTTAGTGGGTAACGTTAGAGCTAACTGATGAAATTGGAGCGGGGTAGCAATAGCTTTAGTGGGTAACGTTAGAGCTAACTGATGAAATTCGAGCGGGGTAGCATTAGTTTTAGTGGGTAACGTTAAAGCTAACTGATGAAATTGGAGTGGGGTAGCATTAGTTTTAGTGGGTAGCATTAGTTTTAGTGGGTAACGTTAAAACTAACTGATGAAATTGAAGCGGGGTAGCATTAGTTTTAGTGGGTAACGTTAGTTTTAGTGGGTAACGTTAGAGCTAACTGATGAAATTGGAGTGGGTAGCATTAGTTTTAGTGGGTAGAATTAGTTTTAGTGGGTAACGTTAAAGCTAACTGATGAAATTGGAGCGGGGTAGCATTAGTTTTAGTGGGTAGAATTAGTTTTAGTGGGTAACGTTAGAGCTCACTGATGAAATTGGAGTGGGGTAGTATTAGTTTTAGTGGGTAGAATTAGTTTTAGTGGGTAACGTTAGAGCTCACTGATGAAATTGGAGCGGGGTAGCATTAGTTTTAGTCTTAGTTTTAGTGGGTAACGTTAGAGCTCACTGATGAAATTGGAGTGGGGTAGCATTAGTTTTAGTGGGTAGAATTAGTTTTAGTGGGTAACGTTAAAGCTAACTGATGAAATTGGAGTGGGGTAGCATTAGTTTTAGTGGGTAGAATTAGTTTTAGTGGGTAACGTTAGAGCTCACTGATGAAATTGGAGTGGGGTAGCATTAGTTTTAGTGGGTAGAATTAGTTTTAGTGGGTAACGTTAAAGCTAACTGATGAAATTGGAGTGGGGTAGCATTAGTTTTAGTGGGTAGAATTAGTTTTAGTGGGTAACGTTAGAGCTCACTGATGAAATTGGAGTGGGGTAGCATTAGTTTTAGTGGGTAGAATTAGTTTTAGTGGGTAACGTTAAAGCTAACTGATGAAATTGGAGCGGGGTAGCATTAGTTTTAGTGGGTAACGTTAAAACTAACTGATGAAATTGGAGCGGGGTAGCATTAGTTTTAGTGGGTAACGTTAGAGCTAACTGATGAAATTGGAGCGGGGTAGCATTAGTTTTAGTGGGTAACGTTAGAGCTAACTGATGAAATTGGAGCGGGGTAGCATTAGTTTTAGTGGGTAACGTTAAAACTAACTGATGAAATTGGAGCGGGGTAGCATTAGTTTTAGTGGGTAACGTTAGAGCTAACTGATGAAATTGGAGCGGGGTAGCATTAGTTTTAGTGGGTAACGTTAAAACTAACTGATGAAATTGGAGCGGGGTAGAATTAGTTTTAGTGGGTAACGTTAGAGCTAACTGATGAAATTGGAGCGGGGTAGCATTAGTTTTAGTGGGTAGAATTAGTTTTAGTGGGTAACGTTAAAGCTAACTGATGAAATTGGAGCGGGGTAGCATTAGTTTTAGTGGGTAACGTTAAAACTAACTGATGAAATTGGATAGAGTAAGCTACAGCTGCTAAAGAGACCCTGCTAAGCTGCTGTTAGTGGAATTGGAACGGCATTTGAGCTGCTGCCAAAAAGATTTACTATAAACCATCTGCTGCTTAGCGTGTCTGTAATACATCAACCCACTATCACAAATTACAGTGAAATACACTTGTGCAAAATTCTTGACACAATTTTACAAATGTTCATGTTCAACACATCATTTTCTATACAGTGCAGTTCAATCACTGATGAAAGCAGTAGGTTATTTAAGACAGAAACTAGCGGGGAGGATGGGTGAGCGTATAACCGGAAGTTCAAGCAACCCAAACGTTGCGTGTTTGAATCAAATGATGGCTACCTTCAGCATTTAAGCAACTACTTCTTTTTAACTATTTAGCTAGTACGTTAGCTAACCCTAACCCTCACACCTAACCTTAACCCCTAACCTAGCTAACATTAGCCACAACAAGAAAATTGTGTCCATTTCGCAACAATCTGTGATAGTGTGTTGGACACACAGAAACAGGCGGGAGATGGGTTGGACACACAGAAACAGGCGGGAGATGGGTTGGACACACAGAAACAGGCGGGAGATGGGTTGGACACACAGAGACAGGCGGGAGATGGGTTGGACACACAGAGACAGGCGGGAGATGGGTTGGACACACAGAGACAGGCGGGAGATGGGTTGGACACACAGAAACAGGCGGGAGATGGGTTGGACACACAGAAACAGGCGGGAGATGGGTTGGACACACAGAGACAGGCGGGAGATGGGTTGGACACACAGAGACAGGCGGGAGATGGGTTGGACACACAGAGACAGGCGGGAGATGGGTTGGACACACAGAAACAGGCGGGAGATGTGTTGGACACACAGAGACAGGCGGGAGATGGGTTGGACACACAGAGACAGGCGGGAGATGGGTTGGACACACAGAGACAGGCGGGAGATGGGTTGGACACACAGAAACAGGCGGGAGATGGGTTGGACACACAGAAACAGGCGGGAGATGGGTTGGACACACAGAGACAGGCGGGAGATGGGTTGGACACACAGAGACAGGCGGGAGATGGGTTGGACACACAGAAACAGGCGGGAGATGGGTTGGACACACAGAGACAGGCGGGAGATGGGTTGGACACACAGAAACAGGCGGGAGATGGGTTGGACACACAGAAACAGGCGGGAGATGGGTTGGACACACAGAAACAGGCGGGAGATGGGTTGGACACACAGAAACAGGCGGGAGATGGGTTGGACACACAGAAACAGGCGGGAGATGGGTTGGACACACAGAAACAGGCGGGAGATGGGTTGGACACACAGAAACAGGCGGGAGATGGGTTGGACACACAGAAACAGGCGGGAGATGGGTTGGACACACAGAAACAGGCGGGAGATGGGCTGGACACACAGAAACAGGCGGGAGATGGGCTGGACACACAGAAACAGGCGGGAGATGGGTTGGACACACAGAAACAGGCGGGAGATGGGTTGGACACACAGAAACAGGCGGGAGATGGGTTGGACACACAGAAACAGGCGGGAGATGGGCTGGACACACAGAAACAGGCGGGAGATGGGCTGGACACACAGAGACAGGCGGGAGATGGGTTGGACACACAGAGACAGGCGGGAGATGGGTTGGACACACAGAGACAGGCGGGAGATGGGCTGGACACACAGAAACAGGCGGGAGATGGGCTGGACACACAGAAACAGGCGGGAGATGGGCTGGACACACAGAAACAGGCGGGAGATGGGCTGGACACACAGAAACAGGCGGGAGATGGGTTGGACACACAGAAACAGGCGGGAGATGGGTTTGACACACAGAAACAGGCGGGAGATGGTTGGACACTCTTGAACTTTCTTTACTCTTCCTGCTACTTTCTCCTTCACCTCCACTGGACCCTGCTCACCTCGAACGCCCAGACCTCCTCTTCTTCCTCGTCCAGGTGCATTGTGGTCCAGCGACACACCTTGCCCTCTGCAATTGGCTCAGGTGACAGGTGAAACTCCGCCCTCTGTAGATTAAAGCCCAGCCCTGTGCCAATCGCCTTGATGAAACTTTCCTTCAACGCCTTGACGGACAGGAAAGATAACCAGAGCCCCAAAAATATCAGATGAAGAGTAGTGTAAAAAGAATACAGTTGAAGTACTCTTATTGTGTACAAGTGAGATTAGAAACTGGGTGGTCTGAGCCCTGAATGCTGATTGGCTGACAGCTATGGTATACCACGGGTATGAAAAAACATTTTTACTGCTCTAATTACGTTAGTAACCAGTTTATAATAGCAATAAGGCACCTCAGGGGTTTGTGGTATATTGCCAATATACCACGGCTAAGGGCTGTGTCCAGGCACTCCACGTTGCGTTGTGCTTATTTTACCTTTATTTAACTAGGCAAGTCAGTTAAGAACAAATTCTTATTTTCAATGACGGCCTAAGAACACTGGGTTAACTGCCTTGTTCAGGGGCAGAACGACAGATTTGAACCTTATCGAATCCCCGAGCTGACCTTGCAACCATATTGGCCATATACCACACATTCTCGAGCATTATTGCTTAATTATATAATGCCTTCAGAACGTACTCACACACCTTGACTTTCTCCAAAAATGTTTGCGTTAAAGCCTGAATATAACTTGATTAAATTGAGATGGTCTCACTGGCCTACACACAATACCCCATAATGTCAAAGTGGAATTACGTTTTTTAAATAATAAAAAAATGAAAAGCTTTAAATGTCGAGTCAATAAGTATTCAAACCGTCTGTTATGGCAAGCCTAAATAAGTTCAGGGGTACAAATTTGCTTAACAAGTCACATAAGTCTACTCACTATGAATTTCCAACACTGATTCAACCACAAAGACCTGGGAGGATTCCCAATGACTCGCAAAGTAGGGCACCTATTGTAATGGGTAAACAAAACAAAAAAGGAGACACTGAATATCCCTTTGAGCATGGTGAAGTTATTAATTACACTTTGGATGGTGTATCAATACACCCAGTCATTAAAAAGATACAGGCAACCTTCCTAACTCAGTTGCCGAAGAGGAAGGAAACCGCTCAGGGATTTCATTATGAGGCCAACGGTGACTAAAATAGTTTGAGTTTAATGGCCGTGATAGGAGAAAACTAAGGATGGCTCAACAACATTGGAGTTACTCCACAATACTAACCTAATTGACAAAGTGAAAAGATGGAAACCTGTAAAGAATTAATACAAATTCACTAAAGGCACTAAAGTAAAACTACGTAAAATGTGGCAAAGAAATTAACTTTACATCCTGAATACAAACCATTCTTTGGGGCAAATCCAACAACATCACTGAGTACCACTCTTCATATTTTCAAGCATAGTGGTGGCTGCATCATGTTATGAGTATGTTTGTCATCCGCATAGAATAGGGACATATTTTTTAGGATAAACATAAAATGTAATAGAGCTAAGCACAGGCAACATCCTATAGGAAAATCTGGTTGTCCGCTTTCCAATAGACACTGGGCGACAAATTCACCTTTCAGCAGGACAACAACTTAAAACTAGGCTAAATATACACTGATGTTGCTCACCAAGACGACACAGAATGTTCCTAGTTGGCCTAGTTATAGTTGTGACGTAAATCTGCTTGAAAATCTATGGCAAGACCTGAAAATGGCTGTCTAGCAATGATCAACAACCAACTTGACAGAGCTAGAAAAATTGTAAAAAGAATAATGAGCAAAAGTTGCACAACCCTGGTGTGCAAAGCTCTTTGAAAATGACCCAGAAAGACACAAAGGGGATTCTAACTTGTATTGACTCAGGGGTGTGAATACTTATGTAAATTAGATAATTTTTGTATTTCATATTCAATACATATGCTAACATTTCTAAAAACATGTTTTCATTGGGGGGGTACTGTGTGTAGATGTATGAGGGGGAAAAACTATTTCATCCTATTTGAATTCAGGCTGTAACACAAAATGTGTAATAAGTCAAGGTGTGTGTATACTTTCTGAAGGCACTGCCTGTACACAATCATCATTTTAAATGGTGAACAACCATTGGTGTACCCATAAGGCATTGAAAATCATCACTTATCAGGTTGAACACTTTCCCTGTCCCAGGCATTGACACAGGGTTCTGTGTGTGACGATCATGGTGTGTGTGGATGTGTCTCTGAAGTCAAACAAACCTTGTTACACGAGGGCAAGCCACAGTAACACAATTACAAGGCAAGTCACTATAGCAACGGGAAAGCACTAAGATTAGTCAACGGCAATGATATCAGTACTTAATGTCCTTGTACCGCTCTCTCAATCTGACAACTTCTCGACTGAGCAGCTCAATTAATTGGGGGGGGTGCATGTAATGTGTATGACTCAGTGTACAAGTCAAGCGTGCCAAGCGTCACCATGGATGTGAGAGTGATGGTTACCCAGTGTCTGTAGAACATGGTCAGTTGCTCCCATTCCGATCCTGCTCTGCGGATAACACTCCACTCATAATCAGTAAACTGCCTCGTCATGATACGGAAAAACTCTGGCACAGAAGTGCTACCTGGAGACAGAGGGGGAGGGAGGGGGGGTGCGGGGAAAACATTTTTAATAATAAAATAAACACAAACCTAAGGGTTTGAGCTCTGACAATAAGGAAACAGTTGAGGGAGAAGAGGTTGAAAATGGAGAGAAAAGCAACACACTCCTACTTTGTTTGGGATCATCACTTTCTCTCCTCTAACCATCTTTAAACATAGACAGAATGGGAATCGGCAGGAGATCCCTGTGATAGAGCACTGCCAAATCACTCTCAGGGAATATGAAAAACAACAGTGGCATCATGTGGTAAAGAAAGGAACTGCAGCAAACTTCCTTTAGATAACTTTGT
Source organism: Oncorhynchus keta (assembly GCF_023373465.1). NCBI lineage: Eukaryota > Metazoa > Chordata > Actinopteri > Salmoniformes > Salmonidae > Oncorhynchus > Oncorhynchus keta. The sequence continues at coordinate 13,155,048 of NC_068421.1, read as the reverse complement.
AAAAATGGATTTAGGGATTGGTGAATGACAGCACATCGATAAGGTTTAATAAAGGGCCTAGCTAGCTATTCTCCCTGGGGGGAAATGTGGAAGATAAGTATGTGCTTTAAGGTATCGCCATCCTTAGGGAATGAGGCTACGTAGAACGAGATCTAGGCCTATTTAAAGAGGGATTTGGGAGAAGGTCTGGGTGAGTGACAGGACTGGGTTAGCAGATTAGCGTCCTGAAGGCTTGGAGAGGAGGACGCCAAATGAGATGTGGTGAGAAGGGTGAAATAGAGAGACTCAGGCAGGGGAGTTAGACAGGATTGAAGGGTTACTTCTCTCTCACACAAAACAGGAGAGAGAGAGAGAGAGAGAGAAGGGTTCAGGATGTCGTAAGACAGTTTACTGCCAGAGTGAGCTCTTCTCAATGCTGCTTATTTAATCAAACTGACACATCAAAGCACTAAAGATCGTGCAGACACACACACCTGGCATGGTGGTCTTCATTACGTCCACCCCGACCTGCAGCCCCTGCTCTGCAGCCAGCACAGCGTAGTCACCCTGGTGAGAGATGTTAAAACTCCAGCCCATGGTTTCAGGGCTGGAGCAGGCTGGGTTGGCCAGGTAGGGCTTTCCTCTGGGAGAACGCTCCAAGCGGATGTCAGACCAGGGAACACCCATCCTGTCACACACCAACCTCCTCAACAACAACCTGCCAGCCTGGAAGAGCAGGGGAAAAGGAGTGTCAATAAGGGTGCTGCCTCTCCTCTCTCCAGTGAACGGTAACTCTGAAGCGTCGTCATCTTCTTCTGTGGATTGCTTGGCAGTTGGCAACCAACTTTAAGGTACATTACCGCCACCAACTGGACTGGAGTGTGGACCAGAGACAGGGGAAGGTCTAAATCCTACCCAATATTCTCATCTCCCTAAGGAAACAAATTAAATACTAGATCCCCAGGAGATTTCCCCAGTAGTTAACTTAATCTTTCCTTCCTCAAATCTAATAACAAATTGCTCCCTTTCCCTCCCATATTTCTGGCACTGAAATAGAACATGTTCCACTGTCTCCATCTCCTCCTGACAGTGATCACACCTCCCAGTCGGATGTTTCCCCACCACTTTCAATGTACTATTGAGCCTTATTGTGTCCCAGTCTCAGCCTTGCCTGACATGGTTAACCAAATGCCTGATAATTAGCAGAATCAGGTGTGAAGTGACAAAAACCTAGAACGTGGAAATTGCTATTTGGTAATCAAGAGAGGACATGGCACAGTGATTACTTTCTATCGGAATAACACAGTCAACGCACCATAGCTGATTTGGCATCTTTGGCAAACATGAACTGTCCGATTCGTTCTTTCTCTTCGCGCTGCACACACCGGGCCGCTAACAGCCACTCGGACCGGCTCGGCGTCCACGAGCCACACCGGAACGCCCAGCGAACGCCTCCCATGACCGCCAGTTTCAGAGCTAAGAACGGGTAGACCAACGTTCCGCTTTAAGCTAACGTTACCTCTCGTAATGCAGCTGGATAACACTGACCGCTTTTGTGGATTAGCTAACTGTTAGCTGTGAGGTAAGTGTGTCGGTATTTTAGGCACTACAAATACCGCAAACCAAAAAACATAGTTAGCTAGCAAAGCATGAGAAATCGATAAGTGTCCTGCTGAAGTGCTGATAAGTGTCCTTCTGAACGAGTGTTTGCTTCACTTTGACAACATACTAGCTATAACAACACGACCGCGGACCCGGAAAAACTGGTGGGACGTGACATGTCAAAAGTAGGCGTGGCAATGAAGGGACCAATGGGAAGGATGTTTATGGTGCGTCGCCAAAAGGTGTCTTTCCGATTCAGATTTTGGCGTTGATGAGCATCTGATTTATTCTCTACGATAGATAAGGTGAGTTATTTTACGATGATCATAAATGGTATTACATTACGTGGGAGAGCGTGACCATGTTGGCTCAATAAAAAGGATACGTGGGGATTTGAGTTTTTACGGTGCAAATGTGCTGGTGTGCTAGCTAGCTATCGGTTCCACAAACACCGCCGATTATGCTACATTACCAAGCTAGCTGATGCGTTTCACAAAAAGCGTAATGCAAAGCACTGCACTGAGTTTTTACATATTCCAAACTGGAACCTATCCTGATCCCCGTCTCACCTCGGAAAATAGAGAGACAGATATGATAGCTATCTCTTCCCCCATCGTCAATCGTGGGCCCAAATAAATGAAAAAGAACCAAGGTTGTGGCATGGTTTGAAATGATGGTTGCCTGCAAGCAAAGCTTTGCTTTTGCGATACTCAGCAGGTCAAATACACAGCAGTCTTCTTACGCATGCAGTCTTGTGTCTGTCAAAGCATTCACTTGTCCTGTGACAGATAAAGATCAGACCCGTTTTGAGTTCTATTGAAGATAAGTTTACCACTAGTTTGAATCAACTAATCATTCTCTGGTTGCTCTGCTCCTGTTTTCGTCTTTCAGGAGGAAGCTGAACCCTGCTCTGGTTGCCTGAGAACACATCCGATGTAGCACTTACCTATTTTGTGTGACCTTTGAGTGAACTAAGGGAGTGTGTCACCTGAGGAAGGACAGTGGGATTCTTCTCAACAGCAGTCCTTCATCCAGCGATCTACAACCTGACTGCTCTCTCCACCTCTCTCTGTATCTCCCCCCTCTTTCATCCCTCCGTCTTTCATCCCTCCCTCTTTCACACTTCTCTATGCTTCTGCCCAATGATGTCCTTCTCCATTTCAGAGTCCCTCTGTAAGACTACTGTCTCTCCATCCCTATCTCCATCCCTCCTTGATCTCTCTCTCTCGCCATCTGCCTGTGCACCTCTCCTGACCGCCAGGCTGGATTTCCTGCAAATGAAACACCTGAAGAGGAAGAGGAAGAGTAACTACAGCGTTCGTGAGACGCAGACGCTGATCCGGGAGATCCACAAGCGACGAGACGTGCTGTTCTCCCGCCAGCAGAACACCGCCATCAACGAGTTGAAGAGACGAGCCTGGGAGGAGGTAGCAGGAGGCGTCAACTCACTGGGAGAGGGTGAACTACGCACAGCTTCAGAGGTGTGTGTGGAGGGAGCTTCCATAGTGACAAATGATGTTCTAAAAGAGTTTTGTGGCACTCGAGTCTGATCTCTAGACCACATTGAGTGTCTCGTATCGGATACATTTGCACTCCGTCTTGACTTGGACGATGAGGTTTCATCATTTCTTCCAGAGACAAGTGGTGTAAAAACGTCATAATAATCAGCTCCCATTGTCAGCGCATAAAACTGCTTCTCAAGCCCACATATCCTCACTCCTTTTATGACACATTCATATCTTATCGCCTATTGAAACTTGGGCTTCCTACTTTCATCATATACTGTCGGGAGACCAGGTGAAGTTGGAACATATTTAGTATTTTTTTATTTGTTATAGACTTGTTTGGGTTAGTGCTAATTTGTAGTGGCTCTCTCTATTTGCCCTCACTTCAGGTGGCCTCAAACACAACACTGAAAAGAGTTTGTATCCTAAATATAAGGGCTGCATTTCAATAGTTTAATTCACCCCGATTCACTAGAAGGAGTTCCTTTGGGCACCCACTTCCCAGTGCTGATTTTACCTCAACTTCCTGAAGCATGTTGAGTTGTGACATCATCACTGTTTGTAATGGTTGTGTGTGTGGTTCTAGGTGAAGCGGCGTTACCTGGACTGGCGGTCCCTAATGAAGAGGAAGCAGCTCCGTGCTGAGCTGTCTCTCTCCACAGGGCTGAAGGCAGAGTATGATCCGTCCTCCCCTGAACACGACGCCTCACTGGGTTCAGGGGACCAGTCGCTCGACCTCTCTGGCTTTCCCAAGGAGTCCCAGTGCGACTGGCAGGACCTGGCGGATCTTGGAGAGCCCAGCGGACACTCGATGTCTACGGAGGTTAAGCTGGAGGAGGAGGCCAATGGATACAGGGTGAGGATCCATGTGTTTGTGTGTGCGTTATTGATTTGTGAGTTGAATAAAGGGAACATGATGCATTAAAAAATATATATATATAATTGTAGAATTGTTGCGCAATCGATATCCATAGGGTACATTTTTTAAAATGTTTTTATCTGGTGTTAGTGCGTAGCCTAAGCTTTAGTTCCTAACTGTGGAATGCCAAATACACGCCAATTGCCAAATGATTTTGGGAATGTGGGCAGAAAAAGTCAATCCACTGAGGCAAGAAAGACCAGGGCTGTGTTTGAATACTCATATTAACTGTACTAAACTCAGCAAAAAAAGAAAGGTCCTCTCACTGTCAACTGTTTATTTTCAGCAAACTTAACGTGTGTGAACATCAGATCCAACAACGGAGACACAAACTGAACAAGTTCCACAGACATGTGACTAACAGAAATGGAATAATGTGTCCCTGAACAAAAGGGGGAGGGTTAAATTAAAAGTAACAGTCAGTTTCTGGTGTGGCCACCAGCTGCATTAAGTACTGCAGTGCATCTCCTCATGGACTGTGCCAGTTCTTGCTGTGAGATGTTACCCCACTCTTCCAAGGCACATGCAAGTTCCCGGACAAGTTCCGATCCAACAGGTCCCAGACCTGCTCAATGGGATTGAGATCGAGATCCGGGCTTTTCGCTGGCCATGGCAGAACACTGACATTCCTGTCTTGCAGGAAATCACCCACAGAGCGAGCACTATGGCTGGTGGCATTGTCATGCTGGTGGCATTGTCATGCTGGAGGGTCATGTCAGCATGAGCCTGCAGGAAGGGTACCACATGAGGGAGGAGTATGTATCTTCCCTGTAACGCACCAGTGTTGATATTGCCTGCAATGAAAACAAGCTCAGTCCGATGATGACACACACCGCCCCAAACCATGACGGATCCTCCACCTCCAAATTGAAAGAGTACAGGCCTCTGTAACGTTCATTCCTTCAAAGATACCTAGGCGGCGTTGTTGCCGGTGATGTCTGGTGAGCACAACAGGCCTACAAGCCCTCAGTCCAGCCTCTGTCTGCAATAGGCTGAGAGTCTGATCACTGAAGGAGGGATTGTGCGTTCCTGTTGTAACTTGGGCAGGTGTTGTTGCCATCCTGTACCTGTCCTGCAGGTGTGATATTCGGATGTACCAATCCTGGGGAGGTGTTACACTTGGTCTGCCACTGCGAGGACTATTAGCTGTACGTCCTGTCTTCCTGTAGAGCGGTCTTAGGCTTCTCAGGGTACGGACATTGCAATGTATTGCCCTGGCCACATCTGCAGTCCTCATGCCTTAGGCACGTTCACGCAGATAAGCAGGGACCCTGGGCATCTTTCTTTTGGTGTTTTTCCAGAGTCAGTACAAAGGCCTCTTCAGTGTCCTACATTTTCATAACTGTGACCTTAGTTGCCTACCGTCTGTAAGCTGGTAGTGTCTTACCGACCGTTCCACAGGTGTATGTTCATTAATTGTTTATTGAACAAGCATGGGAAACGGGGTTTAAACCCTTTACAATGAAGATCTGTGAAGTTATTTAGATGTTTATGAATTATCTTTGAAGGACAGGGTCCTGAAAAGGGGACGTTTCTTTTTTTGCTGAGTTTTTGTGACGTGAATTGAGTCTATAGTTATTATTATTATTGGTCATCGTATGGATATAGTTAGTATGCCAAGTTCACAGATGTTGTACTAAATTCGCCAAAATATGAAGTATACACACAGGGGACACTATTTCTGTACTTTCGGGCCCATAATGCAATTCAGGAAATGGGCGTGGCTTCACATCGTTGTCAGAAGGAAGAAAATTATGGAAAATATGCAGCCGAAGAACGAGAGCGGATACAGATGTATTGCTTTGCTCAACATTTGTCAGAATTAGTGAATGTAATAAAGTAATAACTTTTCAAATAAGTTACGTTAGACGTTATATTGGCTGACAATTTGTTATCTACGCTGTCCTTACGAGCCACATAGCATTTCATTACAGCAGTATGTACCGATATGTTAGTTGGCTACTTATACATGAAATATGCCAGTATAATAACTATAGGCTAACTAACTACCCGACATTGACTTGATTATTTACGTCATGTTTAGCTTAGCTTTATGGTATAGTCTTAGTGCGTTCTCAGTGGACATTATGGTGCTTTCGTAAATTCGCTCTGGCTATCTACTCCGATTTCAGAGCACTCTCGTCTGAGTGTACCAGAGCGCAGAATAATGAATTTACAAACACTCAATACCCGTTGAATATGGCCGGTTTCAGCAAAAAGCATAATTAAATTGTCAGCAGCACAGTTAGTCACCAACGCTCTGGATAACTTAAACTGCCTAACCATCTCTGCTCGGGCGAGAAATGGTCAGAGTGGTCTCATTTGTGTCTGGAAGTAGCTAGCCAACATCAGTTTGGGTTCTTGACTGCCGTTGTAAGGTCAGAACGCTCAAATCAACCCTACTCCTCCTCGGCCCCAGCGTCCAGTGTGCGCTCCGAGAGCGATACGCTCTGAATTTACAAACTGACAATCTTACCACGCTCTGAATTTACGAGCGCACTCCAGATTGAATTTAAGAACACACCCGAAGTCGTAAAATGTCTAACTAGTAATTTGTTATGCTAACTAGCTAGTAAGAGGTTGTGTAGCAACAGCATCAACTTCCGGTAGATGGGCGAGGAGCTAGTACGCTCAACTGAAAGGATACAGTATACTAAAATGAACTAATTGTATACAGCATGATAGTATGGGTATTCTTGAATAACAAATAGCCTACTAAAATGTATTCAGTTATAAGCGGCGCATCTATGCGTCTGTACAGCACATTTTCTATATTGTGGGTTAGGGTCGGGTGCGGGCCACAGATTTTTACTCACATAGTTGGGAGGTGGTGAATGGGTTACAAACCACTGACCTGTGCATCACTAGTGTGCGTGTCAGGATGTGTGTATGATATTAATCAGTATATCAATGATCTGACTCTCTGTCTCTGTCAGCTGGAGGGTGATAGTGGTGAGGGTGAGGTAGAGGATGATGATTGTTTCCCCTCCCTCCTACCCGACATGGGAGAGCGAGATGGACGTATCCCTGAAGTATTTTCACACATTGATGAGTTCGGAATGCTCAGCGCATCAAAGGGGGCGGCGGCCTCAATGAATCGGGACCTCTCATCGACCGGCCTGGGTGGACTGGGCTTTGCTGGCTTAGGACTAGCCAATCACGAGAGTGCGGGACTTCTGGTTGCCTTGGAGAAGCAGCGTCTGGCTGTGGAAACGGAGCGGCTAGCGGTGGAGAGAGAGAGACTCCTACTGGAGAAGGAAAGACTGAGTCAGTCGGAGGTGGAGAAAGAGAGATTGCAGCTGGAGAAAGAGAGATTGCAGCTGGAGAAAGAGAGATTGCAGCTGGAGAAAGAGAGACTTCGGGTGTTGCTCATGAACCAATCAGAACGGGCCACAGCTCCCCCCCAGCAAAGCCCTCCCTCTTCCTCCACCCCTACCACCACCTCTTCCTCTGCTGTGGATGGACAGAATGAGAGAAAGGAGAATAAACCCTGGCTTTCTATGATAGATCTGGAGGGTGAGAGACTGAGGCTGGAGAAGGAGCGACTGCAGTTAGAGAAAGAGAGGCTGCAGTTCTTTAAGTTTGAGTCTGGACGACTGCAGATCGAGCGGGAGAGACTAGAGGTGGAGAAGGAGAGAATGCAGCTTCACCAGGATCAGGGTCGCTGAGGGAGCAGGAGGAAGGAGAGAGGAAGGATAGCATCAAATTGTATTTGTCACATGCTTGGTAAACAACATGTGTAGACAAACAGTGAAATGCTTAGGGGCCCTTCCCACCAACACAACGCGAAAGAAAAGGAAAACACGTAATAATAGATACACAATGAGTAACGACAACTTGGCTATATACAAGTGGTGCAGGGGTACGAGGTAATTGAGAGAGAGAGATGTACATAGTAAACCTTAGAAGCAGCGTATGTGGTGAGAATTAAAGCATATCTATGAGAGAAGTGCCTGGAAGAAGAGCAAACGAGGGGAGGGGGGCGGTTATCTCAGTGTAGGCAGGCCAGCTACGAGCCTATATGAGCAGTCACCTCCATGGTCCAGTGAGACTCTCTCCTCCCTCTCCTGTCTGTTTTTGGCAGCTCCAATTGCTTGTTACAGTTCAGTCTGATCCACAATGGTTGAAATGAGGTGCACAGCTCAACCAAACTGACCTTAGATCAGCAGGGTGTCATCATCCAACTCCAGGTTGATGACGGAGGATATTTATCCAGTTTTATTTCCTGTAGAGGCAGGACCAAGACTGAAACTGCCACTCAACCTCAGTAGCCTCATCCAATCACATTATTATCCAATCATTCTGTTATGTTTGTGGACTTGCATTAACAGGGATTCTTTCAATTCAGAGGAGCGGTTCATTTTAACAAAGATAATCTGTCTGTACAATGTGTTTTGTATAAAGTGAGTGGTTGTGTACTGGGAGAAATGGTTTTGTCCCTGGTAAAGTTGTGTGTAGCTCAGTAGTACCATCCATGTACTGCATAGGAAGTGGACATAATGTAGAATAGCTGTAAACTCAAAGCACAAAATGCTCTATGTGTGACTGTTTCCCAACCAGTGTCATATCAGGCCTTACAGATGTCTTTATTTTTCCAAACCTAAGTCTTTTATAATTGTTTTATTTTGATAGTGGGTGTGGTTTGGTGCTATAATGAACTGTTTTGTGTGGTGTTCTATAGTAGCCCTGTAGTTGAATATATCTGCTGGTTCACCCGTCGTCCAAGGAAAGAGTTGAGTAACTATTTAAAAAGGAGAGAAAAAAAGAGATGGGATATGTTTTCTGCATTGCCTTGACTCACAATAAAGGATATACATAAATAGGGTATTTTTACTTTATTCTGCCTGTTTTTTAATACATCTGGTGTACCCCCCCCCCCCACACACACACACATGCGCACACACACACACACATTCACACTTAAATCACCTGATGTATACAGTGCATTTGGAAAGTTTTCAGACCCCTTTCCCCTTTTCCACATTTTGTTATGTTAGTCTTATTATAAAATGGATGGAATAAATGTTTTTCCTCATCAATACCCCCCTAATGACAAAGGGCAAACAGGTTTTTAGAAATGTTTGCAACATAAGTATTCAGACCCTTTGCATTGAGACTCGAGGTTGAGCTCAGGCGCATTCTGTTTCCATTGATCATCCTTGGGATGTTTCTACGACTTGGCGTCAATCTATGGTAAATTCCCATCCATCCTGACAGAACTTATGAGAATCTGCAGAGAGGAATGGGAGAAACTCCTCAAATACAGGTGTGCCAAGTTTGTAGCGTCATACCCAGGAATACTCAAGGCTGTAATTGAAAGTTCTTCAACAAAGTACTGAGTAAAGAGTCAGAATACTTATGTAAATGTGATATTTCATTTTTTATAATTTTATAAATATTCTAAAAACCTGATATTGCTTTGTCATTATGAAGTATTGTGTGTAGATTGATGGGGAGAAAAAATGTATTAATTTAGAATAAGGTTTAATGTAATGAAATGTGGACAAAGTCAAGAGGTTTGAATACTTTCAAAAAACACTGTAGATACAGTTGAAGTCAGAAGTTTACATAGACCTTAGCCAAAATAAATGTAAACCCAGTTTTTCATAATTCCTGACATTTAATCCTAGTAAAAAATCCCTGTTTTAGGTCAGTTTGGATCACCACTTTATTTTAAGAATGTGAAATGTAAGAAAAATAGTGGAGAAAATTATTTATTTCATATTTTATTTCTTTCATCACATTCCCAGTGGGTCAGAAGTTTACATACACTCAATTACTATTTGGTAGCATTGCCTTGAAATTGTTTAACTTGGGGCAAACATTTCGGGTAGCTTTCCACAAGCTTCCCACAATAAGTTGGGTGAATTTTGGACCATTCCTCCTGACAGAACTGGTGTAACTGAGTCAGGGTTGTAGGCCTCCTTGCTCGCACATGCTTTTTCAGTTCTGCCCACAAATTTTCTATAGGATTGAGGTCAGGGCTTTGTGATGGCCACTACAATACGTTGACTTTGTTGTCCTTAAGCTATGTTGCCACAACTTTGGAAGTATGCTTAGGGTCATTGTCCATTTGGAAGACCCATTTGCGACCAAGCTTTAACTTCCTGACTGATGTCTTGATGTTGCTTCGATATATCCACATAATTTACCTTCCTCATGAAGCAATCCACTTTTTGAAGTGCACCAGTCCCTCCTGCAGCAAATGCACCCCCACACCATGACGCTGCCACCCCCGTGCTTCATGGTTGGGATGGTGTTCTTCGGTTTGCGTGGTATGACGGCTGCGTGGTCCTCCAATTGACTCAAATGATGTCAATTAGCCTAACAGAAGCTCCTTAAGCCATGACATCATTTTCTGGAATTTTCCAAGCTGTTTAAAGGCACAGTCAACTTAGTGTATGTAAAGTTCTGACCTACTGGAATTGTAATACAGTGAATTCTAAGTGAAATAATCTGTCTGTAAACAATTGTTGGAAAATTATTCGTCATGCTCAAAGTAGATGTCCTAATTGACTTTCCAAAACTATAGTTTGTCAACAAGAAATTTGTGGAGTGGTTGAAAAACTAATTTTAATGACTCCAACCTAACTGTATGTAAAATTCCTATTTCAACTGTATATACACACACACACACAGAGTAGGAAGTTTAAATCACAAAGACTAGGCTTTTCATAAACGTTGGGATTTCTGTTGTCTGTTTCTGCAAGGATGAAAGGATCTATATGAAAGGATCTGCTTCAGCTGCTGACTGGCTTAGGTTTTTAGGTCAAATACTATTGGATTAAATTGTCCTTTTTCACTGGTGAAACGTGTCTTGAATGATGTTTAATAACTAAATAAACAACGAATTGTGTAGAATAGAAAATATTTGCAGCAGTTTGGCTCCTCAACTGTGGAAAAACTGAAAATATCCCTTATATCTGTCTAGTAAAATACCTAGTGGTTATATCTGTCTAGTAAAATACCTACTGGTTATCATATCTGTCTAGTAAAATACCTACTGGTTATCATATCTGTCCAGTAAAATACCTAGTGGTTATCATATCTGTCCAGTAAAATACCTAGTGGTTATATCTGTCCAGTAAAATACCTAGTGGTTATATCTGTCTAGTAAAACACCTAGTGGTTATATCTGTCTAGTAAAACACCTAGTGGTTATATCTGTCTAGTAAAACACCTAGTGGTTATCATATCTGACCAGTGAAATACATACTGGTTATCATATATGTCCAGTAAAATACCTACTGGTTATCATATCTGTTCATTCACCATTCAAACCCATCAGCGTTGCAGTTCTTGACACACTCGAACCAGTGTGCCTGGCACCTACTACCATACCCTGTTCAAAGGTACTGGAAAAAAAATCTTGCCCATTCACCCTCTGAATGACACATACAGAGTCCATGTCTCAATTTTCTCAAGTCTTAAAAGTCCTAATTTAACCTGTCTCCTCCCCTCCTCCCCATCTACACTGATTGAAGTGGATTTAACAGGTGACATCAATAGGTTTCAAGGCATCATAGGTTTCACCTGGATTCACCTGGTCAGTCTGTGTCATGGGAAAGCAGGTGTTCCTAATATTCTGTTCACTCAATGCCGATGGCGATATAAATGTTATGTAAATGTCAATGATAGCTATAGTTATTGCCAATAATGTCATTGTCATCATTTCCATGTGGAAAATGAGTAACTACACTATATTTCTGGAAGGGTCTTCTCCAATAACTCTTCAGAAACTATCATCTTGAAGTCATACACAGTACAACCAAATATGTTGTTCGTACTTCTTAAGGATCCATACCTCAATTTTCACCTAAAATGACATACCCAAATCCCACTGCTTGTAGCTCAGGACCTGAAGCAAGGATATGCATATTCTTGACACCATTTGAAAGGGAACACTTTGAAGTTTGTGGAAATGTGAAATTAATTTTGGAGAATATAACACATTAGATCTTTGTATTTTTTTGTACCATCATCTTTGAAATGCAAGAAAAAGGCCATAATGTATTATTCCAGCCCAGGCAACATTTTGATTTTGGCTACTAGATGGCAGCGGGGTATGTGCAAAGTTTTAGACTGATCCAATGAACCATTGCATATATGTTCAAAATGTTGTATCAAGACTGCCCAAATGTGCCTAATTGGTTTATTAATACATTTTCAAGTTCATAACTGTGCACTCTCCTCAAACAATAGCATGGTATTATTTCACTGTAATGGCTACTGTAAATTGGACAGTGCGGTTAGATTAACACAAATGTATGCTTTCTGCCCATATCAGACATGTCTGTGTCTTGGGAAATGTTCTTGTTAATTACAACTTCATGCTAATTACATTAGCCTACGTTAGCTCAACCGTTCCACGGGGGGGGGGTGGAAGAGCGCACCGATGCCAGAGGTTAAAGAAATACACAGAGAAAAGAGGGGTTGATATTTTACTAGAAAAAGAAACCTAATACAAAGAAAGATTGTGTTAAACCCAGAAAAACCTAAGGTGGTTAGTAGTTAGCCAGCAGTCAGCCTGTCTGCTTCAACGATACACAGGTAGGAGTGCCTGCTTGGGGTTAGTTCATTTGGTGGGAGATCGAACACTAAAACAACAACCTAAATATCTTGTAAGCTCTAGAGGGTTAAGAGAGGGAGAGAGAAAAAGACTAGGGCTCAGAGTGAGAGTTTAAATACTGACTGGTCATGTCAGTGCCTATAAGAGTAGAAAGGTCAAAGCTAGAGAAGGTCAAGGGTTTAATGTCAAGGGCAAGGTGACTTTGTGTGCATTGACACTCAGTTTAGGCAGGACCCTGTCAGTGGGAGGAGAAGAGTGGAGGAGAGGAGAGGAGATACACAGTGCTCAAAATGCCAGGGCCAAGGCAATACTACCCACGCAACTGCTGTCAATGCCACCAAACTCCACCGTTCAGTTAGAACTCTTTCATTTTAAACGTGTGGTACTTTGAAGAAAAAAAACTTGAATTTAGTTATTTTAGTTCTTTTTTCTTTCTCCCTTTCCTCTTAGCCCACCCAGACAGCTGCAATAGACATTAAAACAGAAGACGGCCAGACAAAATAACCCTTTCACAGGAATAAACATGAAGATCTGGGACTATTGTACGAACAGAGGCTATGTTCTCAAAATGGTGGACAAAAAAACAAAATAAAAACGGGGAACAAACAACTAGAAAGAAAGGGACATGTCATGTGATGTCAAAGATCGTTCTGTAAGAGTTGACACTGTGTAAGTGACAATGTGTGTTTGTAAATGTGATTGTGAGTGTCAGATTGACATTCAGTGTGGATTAGGACATACAAAGACTGGAACATAATCATTATCATTATCAAAACACCCTTTAACAGAACAGATGTCATGGCCTCAAAGGTGTCATGGCCTCACTCAATGGTGATCATATCATTTTCTATAGCTCTCTATAGACGTGTGTGTGTATATATATATATATATTCATTTGTATTATATATAATATGTATTTATAAAAAGATGTATTCATAATTACAAGTGGCATTTTCTTATATTCATTATTGCAATGAATTATTACCTAAGATGGTTAAAAAAGAGAGGTGAGTTCAGTTTTGCTACACAGTAATTTACAACAGTTTTTAAAATGCAAGCTTCTGAAACAGTCAGTACCTTCTCTCTCTCCACTGGAAAACAACATGTCCATGTCTCACGTGACACCCTGTCCCCCATTTAGTGGACTACTTTAGACCAGCGCTCTAGATGGCTAAATGTGGCCCTGGTCAAAAACAATACCTTATATGGGGGGTGAACTTTGATACGTTTTCTTCACTTTTCACAGAATGTACAGCTTTACCTCTGTTCCCTGCCCAGAGAAGTGATACATCTAGTTGTTATTTAGCGTTACTGTCATTATAATGGATCATTTCAGTAACTATTACTCTTTTTTCAAATTTTCATTTTTTATAAACCCCTGTGAATCCTACGGTCGTGTTAGCCATATGAGTTTGGAGATATCAGTTGAGTTTTCGTCTATTACGGTAACTTCAGTGATCTCTGCATTGTGTTTGCGAGACGCTAACCAAAGCGTTGTAAAAGCATGTTCGTCTGAACAGTTCATGGAGAAAGAGCAGGTTTGTACAGTCCAACGTTTTCAGGTTTACAGTTTTCTGGTCTTATAAGTGATTCGCCTGGAGCTTATTCTTCGTAGGCAAGTGAAGATGATGAAGGTTTGTCCTAAAGCATTGTTTCCTGGTAGGGGATCAGGGGTGTGGCTTGTTAGAGGACGCAGTCTATCACATTGGAGCAGATAAAGTAATGTCTGCCTGCTCATGACAGTGCTCAAAGTCTTCATCATCACCATCGTCATCACCATTTTTATCTTTCTCTGTTATTCTTTTCGGTTCCACGTCGTCAGTGTTCTAACTGTTAGTTTGTCACCTTGTTGTCCTTGTTTCATGGAGCTCAAATTGGGATTTTAGTGTGATGGTGATCATCATATTTGTCCCTCCTCTCTCCCTGTTGTTGCTGTTAGCTTGCTGGCGGTCTCTGGTCTGTGTGTCTGTGTGTGTGGCGTCGGGGTGGTAATGACGTAGCCGTGTGTGTGGTTAAGGCACAGTGTGTGTTTTTGGTTTTCAGGGTAGGCCCGATGGTAGGGTAAGCCCTGGGTGTCTGAGGGAGTGGCCAGCATGGACGGCCTTAGGGCAGTCCGGTGTTAAGACACGCCCATTCTCACCCACACTGCCCGTGATTGACAGCCGAGCCTTGTTCCGCATGGCTTCTGTGAAGGGCAGCTGGAGGGGAAGAGCCAGGGGAGGATGACAGGATGAATAGAGAGGGAGGAGCAATGGGAAAAGAGGAAATAGAAAGAAAGAAACAGTTGTGAGTTTTTGTAATAGGACCCTAATGAATCATATACATAATTCATTGTCAAAACATAGGAACACACAAATACATGTTCATATGCTCATAAGCATGAATTAATACACACACACACAAGAATTGGACCATACAGGTAACTGCCAAAATAAAGGGAAAACGTGGGTAAATGAGGGATACAAAGTATAATGAAAGCAGGTGATTCCACACAGGTGTGATTCCTGAGTTAATTAAGCAGTTAACATTACATCATGCTTATGGTCATGTATAAAAGTGCCCAGTACTATGGCTAGAAGAGATCTCAGTGACATTGAAAGACTGGTCTCATTAAGGTGTGTGTGTGTGTCTCAGTCACCAGATCTCAACACAATTGAACACTTATGGGAGATTCTGTAGCGACGCCTGAGACAGTCTTCCATCAACAAAATACCACATTATGTCATGTATTGTAGAAGAATGGTGTTGCATCCCTTCAATAGAGTTCCAGACACTTGTAGAATCTATGCCAAGGTGCATTGAAGCTGTTCTGGTGGCTCGTAGTGACCCAACGCCCTGTTAAGACACTTTATGTTGGTGTTTCCTTTATGTTGGCTGTTACCTGTATATGACGACTTAAAATAGCATTGTATAAAAAAGGCAGGCAAAAACAAACACACAGATGCTCAAGACACGTTTCAAATACGTTTTTGTGAGACATCTGCATTTCAAGGTGACCATGCATTTCTGGGGTCTTGGTTTGAAAAACATGGAAGGTGAGGTTTTGTGAATTTTGGATTTGTAAGGTGAGGTTTTGTACAGTAAAGTTGTGGCCAAAAGTTTTGAGAATGATACAAATATTAATTTTCACAAGTCTGCTGCCTCAATTTGTATGATGGCAATTTGCATATACTCCAGAATGTTATGAAGAGTGATCAGATGAATTGCAATTAATTGCAAAGTCCTTCTTCGCCATGCAAATGAACTGAATCCCCCCCCAAAAAACAATTCCACTGCATTTCAGCCCTGCCACAAAAGGACCAGCTGAGTTCTGTAGCTCAGTTGGTAGAGCATGGCGCTTGTAACGCCAGGGTAGTGGGTTCGATTCCCGGGACCACCCATACGTAGAATGTATGCACACATGACTGTAAGTCGCTTTGGATAAAAAGCGTCTGCTAAATGGCATATTATTATATTATTATTATCATGTCAGTGATTCTCTTGTTAACACAGGTGTGAGTGTTGACGAGGACAAGGCTGGAGATCACTCTGTTATGCTGATTGAGTTCGAATAACAAACTGGAAGCTTCAAAAGGAGGGTGGTGGTTGGAATCATTGACAATCATGGTTACGTGCAAGGAAACACGTGCCGTCATCATTGCTTTGCTCAAAAAGGGCTTCACAGGCAAGGATATTGCTGCCAGTAAGATTGCACCTAAAACAACAATTTATCGTATCATCAAGAACTTGAAGGAGAGCGGTTCAATTGTTGTGAAGAAGGCTTCAGGGCGCCCAAGAAAGTCCAGCAAGTGCCAGGATCGCCTCCTAAAGTTGATTCAGCTGCGGGATCAGGGCACCACCAGTACAGAGCTTGCTCAGGAATGGCAGCAGGCAGGTGTGAGTGCATCTGCACGCACAGTGAGGCAAATACCTTTGGAGGATGGCCTGGTGTCAAGAAGGGCAGCAAAGAAGCCACTTCTCTCCAGGAAAAACATCAGAGACAGACTGATATTCTACAAAAGGTACAGGGATTGGACTGCTGAGGACTGGGATAAAGTCATTTTCTCTGATGAATCCCCTTTCCGATTGTTTGGGGCATCCAGAAAAAAGCTTGTCTGGAGAAGACAAGGTGAGCGCTACCATCAGTCCTGTGTCATGCCAACAGTAAAGCATCCTGAGACCATTCATGTGTGGGGTTGCTTCTCAGCCAAGGGAGTGGGCTCACAATTTTGCCTAAGAACACATCCATGAATAAAGAATGGTACCAACACATCCTCAGAGAGCAACTTCTCTCAACCATCCAGGAACAGTTTGGTGACAACCAATGCCTTTTCCAGCATGATGGAGCACCTTGCCATAAGGCAAAAGTGATAACTAAGTGGCTCAGGGAACAAAACATAGATATTTTGGGTCCATGGCCAGGAAACTCCCCAGACCTTAATCCCATTGAGAACTTGTGGTCAATCCTCAAGAGGTGGGTGGACAAACAAAAACCCACAAATTCTGACATACTCCAAGCATTGAGTATATGCAAGAATGGGCTGCCATCAGTCAGGATGTGGACCAGAAGTTAATTGAAAGCATGCCAGGGCGGATTGCAGAGGTCTTAAAAAGGAAGGGTCAACACTGCACATATTGACTCTTTGCATCAACTTCATGTAACTGTCAATAAAAGCCTTTGACACTTATGAAATGCTTGTAATTATACTTCAGTATTCCATAGTATCATCTGACAAAAATATCTGAAGACACTGAAGCAGCAAACTTTGTGGACATTTATATTTGTGTCATTCTCAAAACTTTTGGCCACGACTGTAAGGTGAGGTTTTGTAAAGTGAGTTTTTTACAGTAAGGTGAGGTTTTGTACAGTAAGGTGAGGTCTTGTACAGTAAGGTGAGGTTTTGTACAGTAAGGTGAGGTTTTGTACAGTAAGGTGAGGTTTGTACAGTAAGGTGAGGTTTTGTACAGTAAGGTGAGGTCTTGTACAGTAAGGTGAGGTTTTGTACAGTAAGGTGAGGTTTTGTACAGTAAGGTGAGGTTTTTACAGTAAGGTGAGGTTTTGTACAGTAAGGTGAGGTTTTGTACAGTAAGGTGAGGTTTTGTACAGTAAGGTGAGGTTTTGTACAGTAAGGTGAGGTTTTGTACAGTAAGGTGAGGTTTTGTACAGTAAGGTGAGGTCTTGTAAAGTTAGTTTTTTTACAGTAAGGTGAGGTTTTGTACAGTAAGGTGAGGTCTTTGTAAAGTAGTTTTTACAGTAAGGTGAGGTTTTGTACAGTAAGGTGAGGTCTTAAGGTGAGGTTTTGTACAGTAAGGTGAGGTTTTGTAAAGTGAGTTTTTACAGTAAGGTGAGGTTTTGTACAGTAAGGTGAGGTTTTTGAGGTTTTGTACAGTAAGGTGAGGTTTTGTACAGTAAGGTGAGGTTTTTACAGTAAGGTGAGGTTTTGTACAGTAAGGTGAGGTTTTTTACAGTAAGGTGAGGTTTTGTACAGTAAGGTGAGGTTTTGTAAAGTGAGTTTTTTACAGTAAGGTGAGGTCTTGTACAGTAAGGTGAGAGGGGAAGTGAGGGGTGTTTCACAGATTTTGAGTTATAGAGAGAGACTGACTGACTCCTGTTTAGTCATGGGCAACACTTTATAGGAACAGACTACTCATTGATATACAATGTTCCTAATGTTTCGTTTAGGAAATGTTACGTTTATCTATTTTGCGTAAAACCCTAAAAGCACCAAAAGGGGTCAAAAATGTCATATTTTCTAATCCCTTTTTTTATCCTTTAAAAATGTTGTGATTTTGTCAAGCAACTGGTTAGACAATAGCAAAGCTCAATTTACCATTTCTGTGTTCATATGGAAGAATGAAAAATAATCTCTCTTTTGTATACTAGTGGTAAAAATGTGAACTCAATTGTACATTTTGTGATAAAGCACCACATTTTGCACATAGGTAGATGTATGTACCCTGAAGAGATATACAGTAGATATGGAGACACCCCAGATTTGGCCCCTAGTGGGAGTGGCAGCTACTACAACAACAAAATCCCTCACAAATGTAAATACGACATTTAGCTTGCAGTCAATGTCTCTATTCCAGGTTGAGAGTCTCATCTTTGAGATACAATTGGAACTAAAAGTCTGATTGCACTGGTGCCTATATTGCCCATATCGGTGGCCATTTTAGGTCGCACCAGTATGTCAGATTAGCTCAACCGCCAATTTCTCAGACACTGAGTATTACAGAAACACAACACTTTGAATGAATAACATCATTTCTTTCAAAACAAGTGGCTATGGATGAAATGTATTTTTTTTGTAAATATTATATATTTTTTTAAACATACAAAAAACATTTTGAAACATCAAAAATGAGTATAAATGTGTGCTTTAAAAAAATATATACGCTTATTTTGGGGAATTTAAACCATTTACTTTTGTTACAAAAGGTTAATAAAACATGTGTTTTTTTTACTGCTAGACAGACAGTGTCACTGCAATAATTACCAATTTGAAGTAAAAAATGTAAGTAAAAAAAGATGTGGCTTTTAGGGTTAACATCACTAAGCAGACATCCTCTATAAAGTGTTTGGTGGATTTGAGAGGATTCTTTTCTAACTCTACCTCATTCGGGATGTTTGGGCATCTACAGTTCTAGAACTCTGACAGGGGGCTTAGCTTATCTGTAAAACTCCCGTCCTCCAAGGAAGCAGTCCTGCTGGTTTTCTGTTCTCCTTAGCACCTAACTGGTCAATCAATTGATTGAATAGAGAGATGGTCCATACACCTGCTTACCAAGGTCTAAATCAGTCACTGGTTAGAACAGTGTTAAAACCAGCAGACGGTGTGGGCCTTGAGGACAGGAGATGTGCACCAATGTTCTATGTCTTATGTGCTGTATGTGTAGTGTACTGAGTATGGACAGAATGCAGGTGTAGAACATCCTCATCATCATCATCATCTGCAGCCAAAGACGATGGAACCAATCTGCCACCTGCCCCCAGAGTGCTCTGGGGTGAAGCGCTACACATCAATCAATCAGAATAACAAACAAAAACTGAAACATAAGAAGCTGTCACAACAGGAAAATAAAGGAAAAAACAAAAGCACATTGGTTCCACAATGCTTCACCACAGTCACAACAACACTGGTCTGCTGTTGCTAGAGGCTACACGCACAAGAAACTTCACACCAGCCCACCTATAGGAGGCCCTAAGTCCTACCCCTATATCTTGACCCCCTCGGAGCCGTATACGTTGTACCCCTCTCTATAAGTGGCTAAATTCTGGGTGCTGGGAGAGGGGCTGGGGCAGTGAGGGGGGCTAAGGTCCACCTTCATGCGCTTGGCCTCGGCACGCGACTTGTAGCAGAACTCGACCAGGGCCACCAGCATGGCTAGGCCCAGACCCCCCACCAGGATGTAGAAGACCCCAGCCACGTTGCTCAGGCTCAGGGCCTGGGAGGACTTGTCCTGGGAGGGGGGACGGAGAGCACAGGGGTCAGAGAGAGAGAGACAGTGGAGCTGGTGAGACACAGAACAGACAGCTTAGTTATTTAGTTTTCAGCACAATAATGTCTACTTCTACAAACAACTACAGCACCTACCACTACTGTGACTAGTCTACTACGGGAAGCACTTCTACTACTACCATCATTGAAGCGTATTATCTACAAGTGCATATAATACATCTATTACTACTACTATGACAGTAGTACTACATCAACTGCATATCTACTACTAATGCATGACTACAATTTAAGTAAATAAACATTTTAATATTGCTACAAGTATTAAGTTGAGGATGACTAGTACATCATACCAATTAAAGTATATTCAGTCATCGTATTCGTCAGGCTTTTGGATGAGTGATGATAAAGTATTCTATTCAGAAAGTCTTGGTGAAGGTCCCCGGTATTTTAAGAACTTCACTGGCATTCTTAGAAGTTCTCTGATCTCTGATGTTCTTCTAAAGACATCTTACATGTTCTAAGAATCCCTCTAGTGTTCTAAAGACAACTTACATGTTCTAAGAATCTCTCTAGTGTTCTAAAGACAACTTACATGTTCTAAGAATCTCTCTAGTGTTCTAAAGACAACTTAAATGTTCTAAGAATCTCTCTAGTGTTCTAAAGACAATTTACATGTTCTAAGAATCTCTCTAGTGTTCTTCTAAAGACAACATACATGTTCTAAGAATCTCTCTAGTGTTCTTCTAAAGACAACTTACATGTTCTAAGAATCTCTCTAGTGTTCTTCTAAAGACAACATACATGTTCTAAGATTATCTGTAGTTTTATAAGACTCATGATGTTTCAAAGAACCTCTCCACTCTTTGACTTGTCTTCTACCCATAGTAAGAGTTCTGAGAGTAAGGCCATTATTATGAAGGCCATAATCACATTATACAGGCAGATGTGGCATAGGCAGAATACTAACATTGATAGAACTAGAAATATCTATTCAACAGTAATCAATCAAATATTATTATTAGATTATATCAAAATGTAACTGATGCTAAACCTAATGCTAATCCTAGTCTCCAGGCTAATCTAGAGTCGTGCCTGTCTGTCACACAATGAGGGTGTTTGGTCCCCCACTCTGCCCGTGAGACTGACCTTACTTCCCGAGTCCTTGGGTCCACACTCGCCCTTATCGTACCACCATTTGTTTTTCAGTTTGTCTAAGACGCCTGCTTCACTCAGTTTCAAAACCGCAAGGTTTACCGGGGTTCTTGGCGTGTAAAAATAACATAAATAACATCATAGGTCATGTTATTTTATGTTATTAGGTCACATACAGTCAGAACTGTCACATAAATGGTACTGCTTGGTAAAAGTGACCCAGTCTGGGTCCCACTGAGTACATGTGTGTATGCTCGTTGGGGGGCTGAGGGGGGCTAAGCGAGCTACAGACATATGAGTGGGACCCCCCTGCATCACTTCAGGTAACGTGCCCATACTGCCCCAGCCGGCGCTACACAAGCAGAGGCAATTACTGTGAACACAGGACTATTGGCATGGCCTACTCACACTAGGAGAGAGGGAACTACATGGGGCAATTTACTGCACAAGACCTGGGTAAGAGATCTGAAAATGAATCTAAAAGGCACCATACAATAAAGTAAATCAAAACATTAAGTATATCATCGCTCCAGTTCATCCCTCCATCCTTCCTCTCTATCTCTCCCTCTACATCAGTGATCATCAACTAGATTCAGCCACGGGCTCATTTTTTCTTGAGCAGGGGGCCGGAACATAATAAAAAATAAAACAATTATACTGCAAATTGACCACAAGAAGCCTAAACAGATATAATATTTCACTAAACCATAATCATTTCAAACCTTGATTACATTTGGGAACATTGTCCTGCGTAGGGTGCCGTTTTCTGGATGGGACGTTAAAACGGGTGTCTTGAGTCTCTGTGGTCGTTCAAAATCCCGTGGTGGTTATTGTAAGAGAAGGGGTGTTCGCCCCGGTGTCATGGCTAAATTCCCAACCTGGCCACATTCCATCATCCCCTTCATTCCTAATTGGCATATATCACTCCTCACCTCTCCACCTGATAGCTGATGTGTGGTGAAAGTTTTGCCACAAAAAAATGGTGTCTGTGCATCACTGAGGTGGGTGCTACATATTGATGGTGAATAAGTTAAGTTTCCCCCAACTATGTAAAGCACTTTGAGTATTTCAGTTGGTAGAAAAGTGCTATATAAATCTAATCAAGTAGTATTAATTATTATTATTTGCATACAAACACATACTGTATGTGTGGGAATACTTGGGAACAAATTTACTAAATTAAAATCACTTGGATCTGATTTCCTGATTTTTTTTTTTTCTCAAATAAAACCACACGCGGGCCAGTTGGGGAACCCTGCTTTATGGTCTGACAGCCTTCTGGTCCACACTCCTCTCTCCAGAACATCCACGACAGGGTTCGGGTCCATACTTCTCTCTCCAGAGCATCCACTACAGGGTTCTGGTCCATACTTCTCTCTCCAGAACATCCACTACAGGGTTCTGGTCCATACTTCTCTCTCCAGAGCATCCACTACAGGGTTCTGGTCCATACTTCTCTCTCCAGAGCATCCACTACAGGGTTCTGGTCCATACTCCTCTCTCCAGAACATCCACGACAGGGTTCTGGTCCATACTCCTCTCTCCAGAACATCCACTACAGGGTTCTGGTCCACACTCCTCTCTCCAGAGCATCCACTACAGGGTTCTAGTCTAGACTCCTCTCTCCAGAGCATCCACTACAGGGTTCTGGTCCACACTCCTCTCTCCAGAGCATCCACTACAGGGTTCTGGTCCACACTCCTCTCTCCAGAGCATCCACGACAGGGTTCTGGTCCATACTCCTATCTCCAGAACATCCACGACAGGGTTCTGGTCCATACTTCTCTCTCCAGAGCATCCACTACAGGGTTCTGGTCCATACTTCTCTCTCCAGAACATCCACGACAGGGTTCTGGTCCATACTTCTCTCTCCAGAGCATCCACTACAGGGTTCTAGTCCACACTCCTCTCTCCAGAGCATCCACTACAGGGTTCTGGTCCACACTCCTCTCTCCAGAGCATCCACTACAGGGTTCTGGTCCACACTCCTCTGTCCAGAACATCCACTACAGGGTTCTGGTCCACACTCCTCTCTCCAGAGCATCCACTACAGGGTTCTAGTCTAGACTCCTCTCTCCAGAGCATCCACTACAGGGTTCTGGTCCACACTCCTCTCTCCAGAGCATCCACTACAGGGTTCTGGTCCACACTCCTCTCTCCAGAGCATCCACTACAGGGTTCTAGTCTAGACTCCTCTCTCCAGAGCATCCACTACAGGGTTCTGGTCTAGACTCCTCTCTCCAGAGCATCCACTACAGGGTTCTGGTCCACACTCCTCTCTCCAGAGCATCCACTACAGGGTTCTAGTCTAGACTCCTCTCTCCAGAGCATCCACTACAGGGTTCTAGTCTAGACTCCTCTCTCCAGAGCATCTACTACAGGGTTCTGGTCCACACTCCTCTCTCCAGAGCATCCACTACAGGGTTCTAGTCTAGACTCCTCTCTCCAGAACATCCACTACAGGGTTCTGGTCCACACTCCTCTCTCCAGAGCATCCACTAGAGGGTTCTGGTCCATACTCCTCTCTCCAGAACATCCACTACAGGGTTCTGGTCCATACTCCTCTCTCCAGAACATCCACTACAGGGTTCTGGTCTAGACTCCTCTCTCCAGAACATCCACTACAGGGTTCTGGTCCATACTCCTCTCTCCAGAACATCCACTACAGGGTTCTAGTCTAGACTCCTCTCTCCAGAACATCCACTACAGGGTTCTAGTCTAGACTCCTCTCTCCAGAACATCCACTACAGGGTTCTAGTCTAGACTCCTCTCTCCAGAACATCCACTACAGGGTTCTACTCTAGACTCCTCTCTCCAGAGCATCCACTACAGGGTTCTAGTCAAGACTCCTCTCTCCCTCCAGAGCATCCACTACAGGGATCTGGTCCACACTCCTCTCTCCAGGGCATCCACTACAGGGTTCTGGTCCACACTCCTCTCTCCAGAGCATCCACTACAGGGTTCTGGTCCACACTCCTCTGTCCAGAACATCCACTACAGGGTTCTGGTCCACACTCCTCTCTCCAGAGCATCCACTACAGGGTTCTGGTCCACACTCCTCTCTCCAGAGCATCCACTACAGGGTTCTGGTCCACACTCCTCTCTCCAGAGCATCCACTACAGGGTTCTGGTCCACACTCCTCTCTCCAGAGCATCCACTAGAGGGTTCTGGTCCACACTCCTCTCTCCAGAGCATCCACTACAGGGTTCTAGTCTAGACTCCTCTCTCCAGAGCATCCACTGCAGGGTTCTGGTCCACACTCCTCTCTCCAGAACATCCACTACAGGGTTCTAGTCTAGACTCCTCTCTCCAGAGCATCCACTACAGGGTTCTGGTCCACATTCCTCTCTCCAGAGCATCCAGTACAGGGTTCTGGTCCACACTCCTCTCTCCAGAGCATCCACTACAGGGTTCTGGTCCACACTCCTCTCTCCAGAGCATCCACTACAGGGTTCTAGTCTAGACTACTCTCCAGAGCATCCACTACAGGGTTCTGGTCCACACTCCTCTCTCCAGAGCATCCACTACAGGGTTCTAGTCTAGACTACTCTCCAGAGCATCCACTACAGGGTTCTGGTCCACACTCCTCTCTCCAGAGCATCCACTACAGGGTTCTAGTCTAGACTCCTCTCTCCAGAGCATCCACTACAGGGTTCTAGTCTAGACTCCTCTCTCCAGAGCATCCACTACAGGGTTCTACTCTAGACTCCTCTCTCCAGAGCATCCACTACAGGGTTCTAGTCTAGACTCCTCTCTCCAGAGCATCCACTACAGGGTTCTAGTTTAGACTCCTCTCTCCAGAGCATCCACTACAGGGTTCTAGTCTAGACTCCTCTCTCCAGAGCATCCACTACAGGGTTCTGGTCCACACTCCTCTCTCCAGAGCATCCACTAGAGGGCCAATATTCCTGCTTTGACAGTAATCTCTTCTTTCCTCCCTCATTTCAGTACAGGGGGAGTCAAAGTGGGGGGGGTGTGGTTATGTTCATCAGTGATCTGTGTGGCTGGGGCAGATGCACGCATTACTTCCCGAACATGGTTGAACCGTGTTCGGAGACAGAGAGGCTAACCTTGGAGTCCCCTCCCCCGCTGCCACACTCTCCCTTGTCGTACCACCATTTATTTTTCAATTTGTCCAACAGGCCCTGCTCGTTGAGTTTTAACACGGCCAGGTTGACCGCATTTCTTCAGAGGGATAAAAAATAGTTGGTCAGAGGAGGGATGGAGTATCAGCCAATGGGATGAGCCAATGGGATGAGCCAATGGGATGAGGAAAAAGGAACGCCGGTGATTGGTTGGAAGCCATCAGATTAGTGGACATGTACAAACCTCCAGACAACCCTCTCTCTTTCTCTTTCTCTCTCTTTTCCAACTTTTACATCCCACTTTATTGTAGAGATATCTTTGCAAATTGAATGCCCACCCTTTCAACATATAGAGCCTATAGGGAGAGCCAACAGAGGCAAATAGCTCAAACCCCTTTCATTCAGTCCACCAATACCAGGCTATTGTATGAATGATGTGCAGCAGGGCAAGTAAAGGGGAGTGGTGGAGCCCTGGTTAAATGTTGTGTTAAAGCCTATCTCAGTCCCCTGCTGACACAGAGCTAATACCCTGCTGCTGGTGTTCTGGTCCCTGCCGCTCCCGTCCTAATCCCCGGCAGCTCTGTACCTCACACCCCTGAGGGGAAACGACCTCTAAAAACGGACCGTGGGCTAAAATAGTACACACTCACACTGGCACTGTGTGTGTGTGTGTGTGTGTGTGTGTGTGTGTGTGTGTGTGTGTGTGTGTGTGTGTGTGTGTGTGTGTGTGTGTGTGTGTGTGTGTGTGTGTGTGTGTGTGTGTGTGTGTGCGTGCGTGCGTGCGTGCGTGCGTGCGTGCGTGCGTGCGTGCGTGCGTGCGTGCGTGCGTGCGTGCGTGCGTGCGTGCGTGCAAGTGTGTGTGTGTGTCTGGTATGGACAGACAGAGAGTCAGACAGACAGTCATTATTGTGGTGTTGTACACTGAGCTGCCCCATGGCTCAGAGGCTAGAGAGAGAGAGAGAGTTCTCTGAGGTGTGCTGCAAGCCATGGAAAATATCACCACCATAAGAAAGAAAGGGGGAAAGGAATAAGGCTTTCCAAACATGGAAAATAATTTTAATTATATAAGCAACATACAGTGGGGCAAAAAAATATTTAGTCAGCCGCCAATTGTGTAAGTTCTCCCACTTAAAAAGATGAGAGAGGCCTGTAATTTTTATCATCTGTACACTTCAACTATGTCAGGCAGAATTGTAGGATTTTTTATGAATTTATTTGCAAATTATGGTGGAAAATAAGTATTTGGTCACCTACAAACAAGCAAGATTTCTGGCTCTCATAGACCTGTAACTT
This sequence comes from Oncorhynchus keta, assembly GCF_023373465.1. Taxonomy (NCBI): domain Eukaryota; kingdom Metazoa; phylum Chordata; class Actinopteri; order Salmoniformes; family Salmonidae; genus Oncorhynchus; species Oncorhynchus keta. Next base: position 13,128,504 of record NC_068421.1, on the reverse strand, counting down.
CTTCTTTAAGAGGCTCCTCTGTCCTCCACTCGTTACCTGTATTAATGGCACCTGTTTGAACTTGTTATCAGTATAAAAGACACCTGTCCACAACCTCAAACAGTCACACTCCAAAATCCACTATGGCCAAGACCAAAGAGCTGTCAAAGGACACCAGAAACAAAATTGTAGACCTGCACCAGGCTGGGAAGACTGAATCTGCAATAGGTAAGCAGCTTGGTTTGAAGAAATCAACTGTGGGAGCAATTATTAGGAAATGGAAGACATACAAGCCCACTGATAATCTCCCTCGATCTGGGGCTCCACGCAATATCTCACCCCGTGGGGTCAAAATGATCACAAGAACGGTGAGCAAAAATCCAAGAACCACACAGGGGGGAACTAGTGAATGACCTGCAGAGAGCTGGGACCAAAGTAA